>NW_026869144.1:0-305623 GCF_020745735.1 Hemiscyllium ocellatum | reverse complement strand
GTAGTTAGCAAACAGACTAGGAGAAGTTTCACTGACTGTTCTGAGAAATCACAATAGGAGATATTCCACTGACTGTTATTAGCAAACACACTGGGAGAGGATTCAGTGATTCCATTCAGGATAGAGAATGCGACAGTTCAGAAGCTGCTCTGCGCAAATAGAAATGTAGCAATTTAACTGACAGTTAATAGGAAACACAATGGGAGACGTTAGTAGATAACAGAATGGGACAAGGTTCACTGGCTGTTATCAGGAAACAGAATGCGAGAATTTAATTGACTGTTATTAGGAAACATATTGGAAGAATTTTCTTTGGCCATTCTTGGGAAACAGATTGGGAGACGTTTCACTGGCTATTATTACGGTACAGAGTTGGACAAGTTTCACTGACTGTTAGTAGGACACAGAATGGGAGGACTTTCACTCGTTGTTATTACGAATAGGAGAATTTTCACTGACTATTCTTAGGAAACAAAATGGGACTACTTTCACTGACTGTAATTAGGAATAAGAGCAGTTGTACTGACTGTTATTAGGAAACAGAATGGGACATGTTTCACTGAGTGTTATTAGGAAACAGAATGGGAGATGTTTGACTGGCTGCTATTTGGAAACAGAATTGGAATAGTTTTACTGGCTGTTATTAGGAAACAGAATTGGAATAGTATTACTGGCTGTTATTGGGAAACGGAATGAGAGGTTTCACTGACTGTTATTAGGAAACAGAGTGGGAGAATATTCACTTGACTGTTAATACGAAACAAAATGACGTATTTCACTTACTGTCATTAGGAAACAGAATGTGAGAGCTTTCACTGGCTGTTGTCAGGAAATAGAATGGAAGAGGTTTCACTGTCTGTTTTTAGAAAAAACCCAATGGGACAGGTTTCACTGGCTGTTATTAGGAAATATATTGGGAGTGCTTTCAGTAACTGTTATTAGGAAATCGATTGAAGAATTCTCACTGGCTGTTTTTAGTACATAGGATAGGAGAAATGTCTCTGGCTATTATTAGGAAACAGAATTGGAGTATTTACAGTGGATGTTATCAGGAAACAGAATGGGAGTAATTTCACTGGCTGTTATTAAGAAATACAATCGTTGAAGTTTCACTGACTGTTATTATGAAACAAAATGGGATATTTTGCACTGACTGTTTTTTGGAAACAGAATATGAATATTTTTACTGCCTGCTTTTAGGAAATTGATTCGGTCAATTTTCAGTTGCTGTTTTCAGGAAAGAGGAATGCCCGAGGTTCACTGAGTGGTATTAGGAAATAAAATGGGACATGTTTCACTAAATGTAATTATGGAACAGAATGGGAGTAGTTTCACTGGTAGTTCTGAGGGATCTGCATGGAAAATGTATCACTGTCTGTTCTGAAGAAACAGAATGGAAGAAGGTTAACTGGTTGTTAAGAGGAATAAATTGGGACAAGTATCACTGAGTGTTGTTAGGAAACACAATGGGAAATGTTTCACAGTCTCATCTAAGGAAACAGAATGGATTACGTTTGAGTATTAGTTATTAGTAGACAGAAGGGGAGATGTTTCACTATCTGTTGTCAGGAAATAGAATGGAAGAAGTTTCACTGTCTGTTAGTAGGACACAGAATGGGAGTACTTTCTCTCGTTGTTATTACGAATAGGAGAATTTTCACTGACTATTCTTAGGAAACAAAATGGGACTACTTTCACTGACTGTAGTTAGGAATAAGAGCAGTTGTACTGACTATTATTAGAAAGCAGAATGGGACATGGTTTCACTGAGTGTTATTAGGAAACAGAATGGGAGAAGTTTCACTGCCTGTTCTGAGGAAACACAATGGAAGAAGTTTGACCGGCTGCTATTTGGAAACAGAATTGGAATAGTTTTACTGACTGTTATTGGGAAACGGAATGAGAGGTTTCACTGACAGTTATTAGGAAACAGAGTGGGAGAATATTCACTTGACTGTTAATACGAAACAAAATGACGTATTTCACTTACTGTCATCAGGAAACAGAATGTGAGAGATTTCACTGGCTGTTGTCAGGAAATGGAATGTAAGAAGTTTCACTGTCTGTTTTCAGAAAACCCAATGGGACACGTTTCTGTGGCTGTTATTAGGAAATATATTGGGAGAGGTTTCAGTAACAGTTATTAGGAAAACGATTGAAGAATTCTCACTGGCTGTTTTTGCACATAGGATAGAAGAAATGTCTCTGGCTATTATTAGGAAACAGAATTGGAGTATTTTCTGTGGATGTTATTAGTAAACAGAATGGGAGTAGTTTCACTGGCTGTTATTAAGAAATACAATCGTTGAAGTTTCACTGACTGTTATTATGAAACAAAATGGGATATTTTTCACTGACTGTTTTTTGGAAACAGAATATGAATATTTTTACTGACTGCTTTTAGGAAACTGAATCGGTCAATTTTCAGTTGCTGTTATCAGGAAAGAGAAACACACAAGGTTCACTGAGTTGTATTAGGAAATAAAATGGGACATGTTTCACTAAATGTAATTATGGAACAGAATGGGAGGTGTTTCACGGGCTGTTCTGAGGGAACAGCATGGAAAATGTATCACTGTCTGTTCTGAGGAAACAGAATGGAAGAAGTTTCACTGGCTGTTAATAGGAAAAAATTGGGACAAGTTTCACAGACTGTTGTTAGGAAACAGAATGGGAGAAGTTTTACTGGCTGTTATTAGGAAACAGAAAGGGTGAAGACTCATTGACTGTTTTTAGGAAAGCGAATGGGAGACGTTTCATTGAAATGTTATCAAGAAACAGAAGGGGTGAGGTTTCATGACTGCTAGCTGGAAATACAGTGGATGAAGTTTCACTTGTTGTTCTGAGGAAACAGCATGGGAAAGGATTGACTGGCTGTTCTGGGGAAACAGAATGGAAGAAGTATCATTGGCTGCTAATTGGAAACAAACTGGGGCAAGATTCAATTACTGTTGTTAGGAAACCGAACAGGAGATATTTCTCTGGCTCATCAAATAAACAGAATGGAAGACGTTTGTCTATTAGTTATTAGGAGACAGAATGGGAAATGTTTCACTGGCTGTTATCTGGAAACAGAATGAGAGAGGTTTCACTGTCTGGTATTAGGGAACAGAGTGGAAGAAGATTCACTGGTTTGTATGAGGATACAATAAGGAAGAATTTTCACTGGCTGTTATTAGGAAGCAGAATAGGAGAATTTTCACTGACTGTACTTAGGAAACAAAATGGGACTAATTTCACTGACTGTAATTAGGAAGCAGAATTGGAGCAGTTGTACTGACTGTTATTAGGAAACAGAATGGGACAGGTCTCACTGAGTGTTATTAGGAAACAGAATAGGAGAAGTTTCACTGGCTGTTATTAGGAAACAGAAAGGGAGAAGACTCATTGATTGTTTATAGGAAGCCGAATGGGAGACGTTTCATTGACATGTGATCAATAAACAGAAGGGGAGAGGTTTCATGACTCCTAGCCGGAAATACAGTGGGAGAAGTTTCACTGGTTGTTCTGAGGAAACAGCATGGGAAAGGATTGACTGGCTGTTCTGGGGAAACAGAATGGAAGAAGTTTCACTGGCTGCTAATAGGAAACAAACTGGGTCAGGTTTCATTGACTGTTATCCGTAATCAGAATGACAGATGATTCATTGGCTTTTCTGAGGAAAGACGATGGAAGACCGTGGACTGTCTACAGTTGGGAAATAGAACTGGAGAGGTTTCCCTGACTGTTGTTAGGAACCAGAATGGAGAGGTTTCACACACTGGTATTAGGAAACAGAATGGAACAAATTTCACCGTCTGTTGTTTGGAAACAGAATGAGAGAAAGTTCACTGACTCTTCTTAAGGAAAAGCATGGAAGACGTTTCACTGGCTGTAGTTAGCAAACAGTTTGGGAGAGGATTCTCTGACTGTTCTGCAAATCACAAGACGAGATATTCCACTGACTGTCCGTAGCATACAAACTGGGACAGGATTCAGTGATTCCATTGAGGATAGAGAATGCGACAGTACACAAGCTGCTCTGCGCAAACAGAAATGGAGTAGTTTAACTGACAGTTATTAGGAAACACAATGGGAGACGTTTCAGTGATTGTTAGTAGGTTACAGAATGGAAGAAGTTTAATTGACTATTATTTGGAAACATATTGGAAGAGGTCTGATTGGCTACTATTAACAAACAGATTGGGAGACGTTTCACTGGCTCTTATTAAGGAACAAAGTTTGTCAAAGATCACTGACTGTTAGTAGGACACAGAATGGGAGGACTTTCACTGTTTGCTATTACGAAACAGACTGGGAGAATGTTCACAGGGTATTATCAGGAAAGAGAATGGAAGAAGTTTGACTGACTGTTGTTAGGAAACAGAATTGGAGATGTTTCACTGGCTGTTATTAGGAAACAGAATGAGGCAGGTTTCACTGACTGTTATGAGGAAACAGAGTGGGAGAAAATTCAATGTCAGGTATTAGGGAAACAATATGGAAGAATTTTACTGGCTGTTAGTAGGTAGCAGAATAGCAGAATTTTGACTGACTGTTCTTAGGAAACAAAATGGCACTATTTTCACTGACTGTAATTAGGAAGCAGAATAAGAGACTGTTATTAGGAAACAGAATGGGACATGTTTCACTGTGTGTTATTAGAAAACTTAAAGGGACAAGTTTCACTGGCTGGTATCAGGGTACAAAATGGGAAAATTTTGACTGACTCCTACTTGGAAACAGAATGAGTGACGTGTCACTGGCTGGTCTGAAGAAATAGAACGGAAGAGGGTAGATGGGAGAAGATTTACTAGCTGTTATTAAGAAAATGAATGGGTTAATTTTCACTGGCTGTTATTAGGAAACAGAACGGGAGAAGACTCATTGACTGTTCTTAGGAAACAGAATGGGAGACTTTTCATTGAAATGTTATCAAGAAACAGAAGGGGTGAGGTTTCATGACTGCTATCAGGAAACACAGTGGGAAAGGTTTCACTGATTGTTCTGGGGAGACAGCACGGGAAAAGATTGACTGGCTGTTCTGAGGAAACAGAATGGAAGACGTTTGACTGGCTGTTATTAGGAAATAGCATTGGAGACGTTTCACTGTCTGTTAGTTGGAAACAGAACTGGAAAATTTTCACTGACTGATCCTAGAAAACAGAACGGGAGAGGTTTCACACACTGGTATTAGGAAACAGAATGGAATAAATTTCACCGGCTGTTGTTTGGAAACAGAATGCGAGAAGGTTCACTGACTGTTCTTAAGGAAAAGTATGGAAGACTTTTCACTGGCTGTAGTTAGCAAACAGATTGGGAGAAGTTTCACTGACTGTTCTGAGAAATCACAATAGGAGATATTCCACTGACTGTTATTAGCAAACACACTTGGAGATGATTCAGTGATTCCATTCAGGATGGAGAATGCGACAGTTCACAAGCTGATCTGCGCAAATAGAAATGTAGTAATTTAACTGACAGTTAATAGGAAACACAATGGGAGACGTTTCACTGATTGTTAGTAGATAACAGAATGGGACAAGGTTCACAGGCTGTTTACAGGGAACAGAATGGGAGAATTTAATTGACTGTTATTAGGAAACATTTTGGAAGAGTTTTCTTTGGCCATTCTTAGGAAACAGATTGGGAGACGTTTCACTGGCTATTATTACGGTACAGAGTTGGACAAGTTTCACTGACTGTTAGTAGGACACAGAATGGGAGGACTTTCACTCGTTGTTATTACGAATAGGAGAATTTTCACTGACTATTCTTAGGAAACAAAATGGGACTACTTTCACTGACTGTAATTAGGAATAAGAGCAGTTGTACTGACTGTTACTAGGAAACAGAATGGGAGAAGTTTCACTGTCTGTTCTGAGGAAACAAAATGAAAGAAGTTTGACTGGCTGCTATTTGGAAACAGAATTGGAATAGTTTTACTGGCTGTTATTAGGAAACAGAATTGGAATAGTATTACTGGCTGTTATTGGGAAACGGAATGAGAGGTTTCACTGACTGTTATTAGGAAACAGAGTGGGAGAATATTCACTTGACTGTTAATACGAAACAAAATGACGTATTTCACTTACTGTAATCAGGAAACAGAATGTGAGAGCTTTCACTGGCTGTTGTCAAGAAATAGAATGGAAGAAGTTTGACTGTTTTTAGAAAACCCAATGGGACAAGTTTCACTGGCTGTTATAAGGAAATAGATTGGGTGTGGTTTCAGTAACTGTTATTAGGAAAACGATTGAAGAATTCTCACTGGCTGCTTTTAGTACATAGGATAGGAGAAATGTCTCTGGCTATTATTAGGAAACAGAATTGGAGTATTGTCTGTGAATGATAACAAGAAACAGAATGGGAGTAGTTTCACTGTCTGTTATTAAGAAATACAATCGTTGAAGTTTCACTGACTGTTATTATGAAACAAAATGGGATATTTTTCACTGACTGTTATTTGGAAACAGAATATGAATATTTTTACTGACTACTTTTAGGAAACTGAATCGGTCAAGTTTCACTTGCTGTTATCAGGAAACATAAATGCACAAGTTTCACTGTGTGTTTGTTATTAGAAAATTAAACGGGACATGTTTCCCTGACTGTAATTATGGAACAGAATGGGAGGAGTTTCACTGGCTGTTCTGAGGGAACAGCATGGAAAGGTTATCGATGCCTGTTCTGAGAAAACGGAATGGAAGAATTTTCACTGACTGTTAATAGGAAAAAATTGGGAAAAACTCAACTGACTGTTGTTCGGAAACAGAATGGGACATCTTTCACTGAGTGTTATTAGGAAACAGAATGGGAGAAGTTTCATTGAAATGTTATCAAGAAACAGCAGTGGTGAAGTTTCATGAATGGTATCCGGAAATACAGTGGGTGAAGTGTCACTGGTTGTTCTGAGGAAACAGCATGGGAAAGGATTGACTGGCTGTTCTGGGGAAACAGAATGGAAGAAGTATCACTGGCTGTAAATAGGAAACATACTGGGTCAAGTTTCATCGACAGTTATCCGTAATCAGAATGACAGATGATTCACTGGCTTTTCTGAGGAAAAACAATCGAGACCTTGGACTGTCTGCAATTAGGAAAAAGAACTGGAGAAGTTTCCCTGACTGTTATTAGGAAACAGAATGGAGAGGTTTCACACACTGGTATTAGGAAACAGAATGGAACAAATTTCACTGCCTGTTTTTTGGAAACAGAATGAGAGAAAGTTCACTGACTCTTCTTAAGGATAAGCATGGAAGACGTTTCACTGGCTGTAGTTAGCAAACAAATTGGGAGAGGTTTCTCTGACTGTTCTGCAAATCACAATAGGAGATATTCCATTGACTTTCCTTAGCATACAAACTGGGAGAGGATTCACTGATTCCATACAGGATAGAGAATGCCACAGTTCACAAGCTGCTCTGCACAAACAGAAATGGCGTAGTTTAACTGACAGTTATAAGGAAACACATTGGGAGACGTTTCACTGATCGTTAGTAGGTTACAGAATGGGAGAAGTTTCACGGGCTGTTTTCTGGAAACAGAATGGAAGAAGTATAAATGACTATTATTTGGAAACATATTGGAAGAGGTTTGATTGGCTACTATTAACAAACAGATTGGGAGACGTTTCACTGGCTCTTATTATGGAACAAAGTTAGTCAAAGATCACTGACTGTTAGTAGGACACAGAATGGGAGGACTTCCTCTGTTTGTTATTACGAAACAGAATGGGAGAATGTTCACAGGGTATTATCAGGAAAGAGAATGCAAGCAGTTTTATTGAGAGTTATTATGAATGGGAGATGTTTCACTGGCTGTTATTAGGAAACAGAGTGGGATAAGATTCACTGGCAGGTATTAGGAAACAATATGGAAGAACTTTCACTGGCTGTTAGTAGGAAGCCGAATAGCAGAATTTTGACTGACTGTTCTTAGGAAACAAAATGGCACAATTTTCACTGACTGTAATTAGGAAGCAGAATAAGAGACTGTTATTAGGAAATAGAATGGGACATGTTTCACTGTGTGTTATTAGAAAACTTAAAGGGACAAGTTTCACTGGCTGGTATCAGGGAACAAAATGGGAAAATTTTGACTGACTCCTACTTGGAAACAGAATGAGTGACGTGTCACTGGCTGGTCTGAAGAAATAGAACGGAAGAGGGCAGACGGGAGAAGATTTACTAGCTGTTATTAAGAAAATGAATGGGTTAATTTTCACTGGCTGTTATTAGTTTTCAGAACGGGTGAAGACTCATTGACTGTTCTTAGGAAACAGAATTGGAGACTTTTCATTGAAATGTTATTAAGAAACAGAAGGGGTGAGGTTTCATGACTGCTACCAGGAAACACAGTGGGAAAGGTTTCACTGGTTGTTCTGAGGAGACAGCATGGGAAAAGATTGACTGGCTGTTCTGAGAAAACAGAATGGAAGACGTTTGACTGGCTGTTATTAGGAAATAGAATTGGAAACGTTTCAATCTCTGTTAGTTGGAAACAGAACTGGAGAAGTTTCACTGACTGTTATTAGGAAACAGAACGGGAGAGGTTTCACACACTGGTATTAGGAAACAGAATGGAACAAATTTCACCGCCTGTTGTTTGGAAACAGAATGCGAGAAGGTTCACTGACTGTTCTTAAGGAAAAGTATGGAAGACGTTTCACTGGCTGTAGTTAGCAAACAGATTGGGAGAAGTTTCACTGACTGTTCTGAGAAATCACAATAGGAGATATTCCACTGACTGTTATTAGCAAACACATTGGGAGAGGATTCAGTTATTTCATTCAGGATAGAGAATGCGACAGTTCACAAGCTGCTCTTAGCAAATAGAAATGTAGTCATTTAACTGACAGTTAATAGGAAACACAATGGGAGACGTTTCACTGATTGTTAGTAGATAACAGAATGGGACAAGGTTCACTGGCTGTTTACAGGGAACAGAATGGGAGAATTTAATTGACTGTTATTAGGAAACATTTTGGAAGAGTTTTCTTTGGCCATTCTTAGGAAACAGATTGGGAGACGTTTCACTGGCTATTATTACGGAACACAGTTGGTCAAGTTTCACTGACTGTTAGTAGGACACAGAATGGGAGGACTTTCACTCGTTGTTATTACGAATAGGAGAATTTTCACTGACTATTCTTAGGAAACAAAATGGGACTACTTTCACTGACTGTAATTAGGAATAAGAGCAGTTGTACTGACTGTTATTAGGAAACAGAATGGGACATGGTTTCACTGAGTGTTATTAGGAAACAGAATGGGACATGTTTCACTGCCTGTTCTGAGGAAACACAATGGAAGAAGTTCGACTGGCTGCTATTTGGAAACAGAATTGGAATAATTTTACTGCCTGTTATTAAGAAACAGAATTGGAATAGTATTACTGGCTGTTATTACGAAACAGAATGAGAGGTTTCACTGACTGTTATTAGGAAACAGAGTGGGAGAATATTCACTTGACTGTTAATACGAAACAAAATGACGTATTTCACTTACTGTCATCAGGAAACAGAATGTGAGAGCTTTCACTGGCTGTTGTCAGGAAATAGAATGGAAGAAGTTTCACTGTCTGTTTTTAGAAATCCCAATGGGACAAGTTTCACTGGCTGTTATTAGGAAATATATTGGGAGAGGTTTCAGTAACTGTTATTAGGAAGACGAATGAAGAATTCTCACAGGCTGATTTTAGTACATAGGATAGGAGAAATGTCTCTGGTTATTATTAGGAAACAGAATTGGAGTATTTACTGTGGATGTTATCAGGAAACAGAATGGGAGTACTTTCACTGGCTATTATTAAGAAATACAAACGTTGAAGTTTCGGTGACTGTTGTTACGAAACAAAACGGGATATTTTTCACTGACTGTTATTTGGAAACAGAATATGAATATTTTTACTGACTGCTTTTAGGAAACTGAATCGGTCAAGTTTCACTTGCTGTTATCAGGAAAGAGAAATGCACAAGGTTCACTGTGTGTTATTAGGAAATAAAATGGGACATGTTTCACTGACTGTAATTATGGAACAGAATGGGAGGAGTTTCACTGGCTGTTCTGAGGGAACAGCATGGAAAATGTATCATTGTCTGTTCAGAAGAAACGGAATGGAAGAAGTTCCACTGGCTGTTAATAGGAAAAAATTGGGACAAGTTCCACTGACTGTTGTAAGGAAGCAGAATGGGATATCTTTCACCGAGTGTTATTAGGAAACAGAATGGGAGAAGTTTCACTGCGTGTTCTGAGGAAACACAATGGAAGACTTTTGACTGGCTGTTATTAGGACATAGCATTGGAGACGTTTCATTGTCTGTTAGTTCGAAACAGAACTGGAAAAGTTTCACTGACTGTTACTAGGAAACAGAACGGGAGAGGTTTCACACACTGGTATTAGGAAACAGAATGGAACAAATTTCACCGGCTGTTGTTTGGAAACAGAATGCGAGAAAGTTCACTGACTGTTCTTAAGGAAAAGTATGGAAGACGTTTCACTGGCTGTAGTTAGCAAACAGATTGGGAGAAGTTTCACTGACTGTTCTGAGAAATCACAATAGGAGATATTCCACTGACTGTTATTAGCAAACACACTGGGAGAGGATTCAGTGATTCCAGCTGCAAATGTGTTGCTGGTCAAAGCACAGCAGGCCAGGCAGCATCTCAGGAATAGAGAATTCGACGTTTCGAGCATAAGCCCTTCATCAGGAATAAGAGAGAGAGAGCCAAGCAGGCTAAGATAAAAGGTAGGGAGGAGGGACTAGGGGGAGGGGCGATGGAGGTGGGATAGGTGGAAGGAGGTCAAGGTGAGGGTGATAGGCCGGAGTGGGGTGGGGGCGGAGAGGTCAGGAAGGAGATTGCGGGTTAGGAGGGCGGTGCTGAGTTGAGGGAACCGACTGAGACAAGGTGGGGGGAGGGGAAATGAGGAAACTGGAGAAATCTGAATTCATACCTTGTGGTTGGAGGGTTCCCAGGCGGAAGATGAGGCGCTCCTCCTCCAGCCGTCGTGTAGTTGTGTTCTGCCGGTGGAGGAGTCCAAGGACCTGCATGTTCCCGGTGGAGTGGGAGGGGGAGTTAAAGTGTTGAGCCACGGGGTGATTGGGTTGGTTGATTTAGGCGGCCCGGAGGTGTTCTCTGAAGCGTTCCACAAGTAAGCGGCCTGTCTCACCAATATAGAGGAGGCCACATCGGGTGCAGCGGATGCAATAGATGATGTGTGTGGAGGTACAGGTGAACTTGTGGCGGATATCGAAGAATCCCTTGGGGCCTTGGAGGGAAGTGAGTGTGGAGGTGTGGGCGCAAGTTTTACATTTCCTGCGGTTGCAGGGGAAGGTGCCGGGGGTGGAGGTTGGGTTGGTGGGGGGTGTGGATCTGACAAGGGAGTCACGAAGGGAGTGGTCCTTGCGGAACGCTGATAGGGGAGGGGAGGGAAATATATCCTTGGTGGTGGGGTCCGTTTGGAGGTGGCGGAAATGGCGGCGGATGATACGTTGTATGCGAAGGTTGTTGGGGTGGTAGGTGAGAACCAGTGGGGTTCTGTTTGGTGGCGTTTGGAGGAGCGGGGCTCAAGGGCGGAGGAGCGGGAAGTGGAGGAGATGCAGTGGAGGGCATCGTCGATCACGTCTGGGGGGAATCTGCGGTCCTTGAAGAAGGAGGCCATCTGGGCTGTGCGGTGTTGGAATTGGTCCTCCTGGGAGCAGATGCGGCGGAGACGAAGGAATTGGGAATATGGGATGGCGTTTTTACAGGGGGCAGGGTGGGAGGAGGTGTAGTCCAGGTAGCTGTGGGAGTCAGTCGGTTTATAATAGATGTCTGTGTTGAGTCGGTCGCCCGAGATAGAAATGGTAAGGTCTAGGAAGGGGAGGGAGGAGTCTGAGACAGTCCAGGTGAATTTCAGGTCGGGATGGAAGGTGTTAATAAAGTTGATGAACTGTTCAACCTCCTCGTGGGAGCACGAGGTAGCGCCGATACAGTCATCGATGTAGCGGAGGAAAAGGTGGGGGGTGGCGCCAGTGTAGTTGCGGAAGATGGACTGTTCCACATATCCTATGAAGAGGCAGGCATAGCTGGGGCCCATGCGGGTGCCCATGGCAACTCCTTTAGTTTGGAGGAAGTGGGAGGACTGAAAAGAGAAGTTATTCAGAGTGAGGACCAATTCAGTCAGTCGAAGGAGGGTGTCAGTGGAAGGGTACTGGTTGGTGCGGCGGGAAAGGAAGAAGCGGAGGGCTTTGAGTCCTTCGTGATGGGGGATGGAGGTGTACAGGGACTGGATGTCCATAGTGAAAATAAGGCGTTGGGGACCGGGGAAGCGAAAATCCTGGAGGAGGTGGAGGGCGTGGGTGGTGTCCCGAAGGTAGGTGGGGAGTTCTTGGACTAAAGGGGACAGGACCGTGTCGAGGTATTGGGAGATGAGTTCGGTGGGGCAGGAGCAGGCTGAGACAATGGGTCGGCCGGGGCAGGCAGGTTTGTGGATTTTGGGCAGGAGGTAGAAACGGGCGGTGCGGGGTTGTGGGACTATGAGGTTGGAGGTGGTGGATGGGCGATCCCCTGAGGTGATGAGGTCCTGGATGGTCTGGGAGATGATGGTTTGGTGGTGGGAGGTGGGGTCGTGGTCAAGGGGGCGATAAGAGGAGGCGTCCGCGAGCTGGCGTTTGGCTTCAGCGGTATACAGGTCAGTGCGCCAAACTACCACCGCGCCTCCCTTGTCTGCGGGTTTGATGGTGTGGTTGGGGTTGGAGTGGAGGGAGTGGAGGGCTGCACGTTCTGAGGGTGTGAGGTTGGAGTGGGTGAGAGGGGTGGACAGGTTGAGTCGGTTGATGTCACGGCGGCAGTTGGCTATAAAGAGGTCGAGGGCGGGTAGGAGGCCTGCACGGGGTGTCCAGGTGGATGGGGTGTGTTGGAGGCGGGAGAAGGGGTCGTCAGAGGGTGGGCGGGAGTCTTGGTTGTGAAAGTAGGCACGGAGGCGAAGGCGGCGGAAGAATTGTTCAATATCTCGCCGCGTGTTGAACTCATTAATCCGAGGGCGTAGGGGAACGAAGGTGAGGCCCCTGCTGAGGACTGATCTTTCATCCTCAGAGAGGGGGAGATCTGGAGGGATGGTGAAAATCCGGCAAGGCTGGGAGCTAGGACCTGGTGTGGGACTGGAGCTGGAGCTGGAGCTGGGGGCGGGGACAGAGATCGAAGTAGGGGCGGAGTTAGACGTGGTGACGTTACTCGATGTGGGGGCGGGGTCATGCGTCGTGACGGAAATAAGTGTGGGGGCGGGGTTACGTGAAGCGACGGAAGACGGCGTGTGGGCGGGGTTATGCGTAGTGACGAAAGACGGCGTGGGGGCGGGGAAACCTGAGGATTTGTGTTCCTGCAGGTTAGTGATGTCAGTGGGGGCGGAAGTGGCTGCGCCGACGGCAACCGGAGGGGCGGAAATGGTTGCGGCGACGGAGGAGTGGCGGTCATTCCCGGTGGCCGCGTGGGTAGCGGGTCCGTCGGCGATCGTGGAAGCGGTTGTGTGTGTGGTGGTCACCGGGGCAGTTGTTGGGGCGGCGATCGCGGGGGCTCCGAGGTCGGTGGGGGCGGAAGTGACGTCACGGTCGGCGGCGGCCTTTGGTGCCGCGGGCGCTGTGGAGGCCACATGTGTAATGGCGTCCGACAGGCCTGTGGAAGATTCTGGAACAGTTGAGGGGCCACGAGTGTGGGGGTAAGTACATGAAAGTTTTTGGTACTTACTGTCTTTAATCTCTGATAGGGCTAGGAAGAACTGTTTGTTGAGTTTGTGGATTCTTCTGTAGATGAAGAACAGCAGGGGTCCGTTGCAGGTCAGTGAGAGTGTTGTCCTGAGCTGGGGTAGGGCTGATTGCAGGGAGTGTAAGTGGCAACGCATGGCTGCAAGGGTGGAGCGGAGGATCCAGAGGGAGGTCTGTTGCTGGAGGCTTCGGATTTGTGGTAGGTACAGGTTGTCCTGGTTGGGTCCAAATTTTGTTGGTCGGAACGTAGTCCGGAGTCCGTGTGGGATCAGTCGGTTCCTTAGACAGGTGCTGAGGAAGGCGATGTGGCTGTGGTAGCGAGTCTGTTTGAGAACGTGGCTGAAGAGCTTCTGTGCAGAGGAGATGACCTGGGGGGTGCAGTGAGAGAGGGACTCACTGAAATCCTTGTAGAGGGAGGAAGAGAGCTTCTTCAAGGAAGGCATCCTTGTAAGAGGATTCAGATCCACACCCCCCACCAACCCAACCTCCACCCCCGGCACCTTGCCCTGCAACCGCAGGAAATGTAAAACTTGCGCCCACACCTCCACACTCACTTCCCTCCAAGGCCCCAAGGGATCCTTCCATATCCACCACAAGTTCACCTGTACCTCCACACACATCATCTATTGCATCCGCTGCACCCGATGTGGCCTCCTCTATATTGGTGAGACAGGCCGCTTACTTGCGGAACGCTTCAGAGAACACCTCCGGGCCGCCTAAATCAACCAACCCAATCACCCCGTGGCTCAACACTTTAACTCTCCCTCCCACTCCACCGAGGACATGCAGGTCCTTGGACTCCTCCACCGGCAGAACACAACTACACGACGGCTGGAGGAGGAGCGCCTCATCTTCCGCCTGGGAACCCTCCAACCACAAGGTATGAATTCAGATTTCTCCAGCTTCCTCATTTCCCCTCCCCCCACCTTGTCTCAGTCGGTTCCCTCAACTCAGCACCGCCCTCCTAACCTGCAATCCTCTTCCTGACCTCTCCGCCCCCACCCCACTCCGGCCTATCACCCTCACCTTGACCTTCTTCCACCTATCCCACCTCCATCGCCCCTCCCCCTAGTCCCTCCTCCCTACCTTTTATCTTAGCCTGCTTGGCTCTCTCTCCCTCTCTCCCTTATTCCTGATGAAGGGCTTATGCTCAAAACGTCGAATTCTCTATTCCTGAGATGCTGCCTGGCCTGCTGTGCTTTGACCAGCAACACATTTGCAGCTGTGATCTCCAGCATCTGCAGACCTCATTTTTTACTGGGAGAATATTCACTTGACTGTTACTATGAAACAAAATGACGTATTTCACTTACTGTCATCAGGAAACAGAATGTGAGAGGTTTCACTGGCTGTTATTAGGAAATAGATTGGGAGAGGTTTCAGTAACTGTTATTGGGAAGACGAATGAAGAATTTTCACTGGCTGTTTTTAGTACATAGGATAGGAGAAATGTCTCTGGCTATTATTAGGAAGCAGAATTGGAGTATTTACTGTGGATGTTATCAGGAAACAGAATGGGAGTAGTTTCACTGGCTGTTATTATGAAATACAATCGTTGAAGTTTCACTGACTGTTATTACGAAACAAAATGGGATATTTTTCACTGACTGTTATTTGGAAACAAAATATGAATATTTTTACTGACTGCTTTTAGGAAACTGAATCGGTCAAGTTTCACTTGCTGTTATCAGGAAACAGAAATGCACAAGGTTCACTGAGTGGTATTAGGAAATAAAATGGGACATGTTTCACTAAATGTAATTATGAAACAGAATGGGAGGAGATTCACAGGCAGTTCTGAGGGAACTGCATGGAAAATGTATCACTGTCTGTTCTGAAGAAAAGGAATGGAAGAAGTTTTACTGGCTGTTAAAAGGAAAAAAAGTGGGACAAGTTTCACTGACTGTTGTTAGGAAACACAATGGGAGATGATTCACTGTCTCATCTAAGGAAACAGAATGGATTACGTTTGACTATTAGTTATTAGGAGACAGAATCAGAGATGTTTCACTGGCTGTTGTCAGGAAATAGAATGGACGAAGTTTCACTGTTAGTAGGACACAGAATGGGAGTACTTTCTCTCGTTGTTATTACGAATAGGAGAATTTTCACTGACTATTCTTAGGAAACAAAATAGGACTACTTTCACTGACTGTAATTAGGAATAAGAGCAGTTGTACTGACTGTTATTAGGAAACAGAATGGGACATGTTTCACTGAGTGTTATTAGGAAACAGAATGGGAGAAGTTTCACTGCCTGTTCTGAGGAAACACAATGGAAGAAGTTTGACTGGCTGCTATTTGGAAACAGAATTGGAATAGTTGTACTGTCTGTTAGTAGGAAACAGAATTGGAATAGTATTACTGGCTGTTATTGGGAAACGGAATGAGAGGTTTCACTGACTGTTATTAGGAAACAGAGTGGGAGAATATTCACTTGACTGTTAATACGAAACAAAATGACGTATTTCACTTACTGTCATCAGGAAACAATGTGAGAGCTTTCACTGGCTGTTGTCAGGAAATAGAATGGAAGAGGTTTCACTGTCTGTTTTTAGAAAACCCAATGGGACAAGTTTCACTGGCTGTTATTAGGAAATATATTGGGAGAGGTTTCAGTAACTGTTATTAGGAAAAGGTTTGAAGAATTCTCACTGGCTGTTTTTAGTACATAGGATAGGAGAAATGTCTCTGGCTATTATTAGGAAACAGAATTGGAGTATTTTCTGTGGATGTTATCAGGAAACAGAATGGGAGTAGTTTCGCTGGCTGTTATTAAGAAATACAAACGTTGAAGTTTCACTGACTGTTGTTACGAAACAAAACGGGATATTTTTCAGTGACTGTTATTTGGAAACAGAATATGAATATTTTTACTGACTGCTTTTAGGAAACTAAATCGGTCAAGTTTCACTTGCTGTTATCAGGAAACAGAAATGCACAAGGTTCACTGTGTGTTATTAGGAAATAAAATGGGACATGTTTCACTGAATGTAATTATGGAACAGAATGGGAGGAGTTTCACGGGCTGTTCTGTGGGAACAGCATGGAAAATGTATCACTGTCTGTTCTGAAGAAAAGGAATCGAAGAAGTTTTACTGGCTGTTAAAAGGAAAAAAAATGGACACGTTTTCTGACTGTTGTTAGGAAACACAAAGGGAGATGATTCACTGTCTCATCTAAGGAAACAGAATGGATTACGTTTGACTATTAGTTAATAGGAGACAGAATCAGAGATGTTTCACTGGCTGTTGTCAGGAAATAGAATGGAAGAAGTTTCACTGACTGTTAGTAGGACACAGAATGGGAGGACTTTCTCTCGTTGTTATTACGAATAGGAGAAGTTTCACTGACTATTCTTAGCCAACAAAATGGGACCAATTTCACTGACAGTAATTAGGAATAAGAGCAGTTGTACTGACTGTTATTAGAAAACAGAATGGGACATGTTTCACTGAGTGTTATTAGGAAACAGAATGGGAGAAGTTTGACTGGCTGCTATTTGGAAACAGAATTGGAATAGTTTTACTGGCTGTTAGTAGGAAACAGAATTGGAATAGTATTACTGGCTGTTATTGGGAAACGGAATGAGAGGTTTCACTGACTGTTATTAGGAAACAGAGTGGGAGAATATTCACTTGACTGTTAATACGAAACAAAATGACGTATTTCACTTACTGTCATCAGGAAACAGAATGTGAGAGCTTTCACTGGCTGTTGTCAGGAAATAGAATGGAAGAGGTTTCACTGTCTGTTTTTAGAAAACCCAATGGGACAGGTTTCACTGGCTGTTATTAGGAAATATATTGGGAGAGGTTTCAGTAACTGTTATTAGGAAAAGGTTTGAAGAATTCTCACTGGCTGTTTTTAGTACATAGGATAGGAGAAATGTCTCTGGCTATTATTAGGAAACAGAATTGGAGTATTTTCTGTGGATGTTATCAGGAAACAGAATGGGAGTAGTTTCGCTGGCTGTTATTAAGAAATAAAATCGTTGAAGTTTCACTGACTGTTGTTACGAAACAAAACGGGATATTTTTCACTGACTGTTATTTGGAAACAGAATATGAATATTTTTACTGACTGCTTTTGGGAAACTAAATCGGTCAATTTTCACTTGCTGTTATCAGGAAACAGAAATGCACAAGGTTCACTGTGTGTTATTAGGAAATAAAATGGGACATGTTTCACTGAATGTAATTATGGAACAGAATGGGAGGAGTTTCACTGGCTGTTCTGAGGGAACAGCATGGAAAATGTATCATTGTCTGTTCTGAAGAAAAGGAATCGAAGAAGTTCCACTGGCTGTTAATAGGAAAAAATTGGGACAAGTTCCACTGACTGTTGTTAGGAAACAGAATGGGATATCTTTCACTGAGTGTTATTAGGAAACAGATTGGGAGAAGATTCATTGGTTGGTATTAGGAAACAATATGGAAGAATTTTCACTGACTGTAATTAGGAACCAGAATAGGAGCAGTTGTACTGACTGCTATTAGGAAACAGAAGGGGCATGTTTCACAGAATGTTATTAGGAAACAGAATGGGAGAAATTTCAATGGCAGTTCAGAGGAAACAAATGGAAGACGTTTGACTGTCTGCTATTAGGAAACAGAATGTGAGAAGAGTCACTGGTTGTTGTTAGGAAGCAAAATGGGATAATTTTCACTGACTGTATTAAGAAACAGAATGTGAGAGGTTTCACTGACTGTTGTCAGGAACCAGAATGTGAGAAGTTTCACTGACTGTTGTTCGGAAACAGAATGGGAGAAGTTTAAACTGCCTGCTTTTAGGAAACAGAATGGTGTAAGTTTCACGGACGGTTATTAGGACACACAATGGGAGAAGTTACACTTGCTGTTCTAAGGAACCAGAATGGAAGAAGGTTGGCTGGCTGCTGTTAGGAAACAGAATTGAAATAGTTTTACTGGCTATTAGGAAACAGAATGCGAGATGTTTCATTGACTGTTATTAGGAAACAGAGTGGGAGAATATTCACTGGCTGGTATTAGGATACAATATGGAAGAATTTTCACTGACTGTAATTAGGAAACAGAATAGGAACAGTTGTACTGAATGTTATTAGGAACCAGAATGTGAGAGGTTTCACTGAGTGTTATTTGGAAACAGAATCAGAAATCTTTAAGAGGCTGTTCTCAGGAAACAAAATGGAAGACGTTTGACTGTCTGATATTAGGAAACAGAATGGGAAAGGATTCACTTGCTGTTAATAGAAACAAAATAGGGCAATTTCACTGACTGTCATCAGGAAACAGAAGGTGAGAGGTTCTATTGAATGGGAGATTTTTCACTGGCTGTTATTACAAAACAGGATAGGAGAAATGTCACTGTTAGTGGGCGGCACGGTGGCACAGTGGTTAGCACTGCTGCCTCACAGCGCCTGTAGACCCGGGTTCAATTCCCGACTCAGGCGACTGACTGTGTGGAGTTTGCACGTTCTCCCCGTGTCTGCGTGGGTTTCCTCCGGGTGCTCCGGTTTCCTCCCACAGTCCAAAGATGTGCGGGTGAGGTGAATTGGCCAAGCTAAATTGCCCGTAGTGTTAGGTAAGGGGTAAATGTAGGGGTATGGGTGGGTTGCGCTTCGGCGGGTCGGTGTGGACTTGTTGGGCCGAAGGGCCTGTTTCCACACTGTAAGTCTAACCTATACGTCTAACCTAATATTAGGAAACAGAATGGGAGAATTTTCACTGGATGTTATCAGGAATCTGAATGGAAGAAGTTTAACTGTCTGTCATTAGGAAACAGAATGGGAGTAGTTTCACTGCCTGTTATTAAGAAATACAATCATTGAAGTTTCAACTGAGTGTTATAATGAAAAAAATGTGATATTTTTCACTTACTTTTATTTGGAAACAGAGTACGAGTATTCTTACTGACTGCTTTTAGGAAAATGAATCGATTAACTTTCACTGGCTGTTATCAGGTAACAAAGTTGGTGAAGATTCACTGTCTGTTATTAGGATACAAAATGGGATAAGTTTCACTGCTTGTTATTATGTAATAATATGAGTGAATTTTCACTGGCTGTTATCAGGAACGAAAATGTAAGAAGTTTGACTGGCTGGTATTAGGAAACAGAATGGAAGTAGTTATACTGGCTATTAGTAGGCAACAGATTGAGATAGGTTTCACTGACTGTTACTAGGAAACAGAGTGGGAGAAGATTCACTGACTGTTTTTTGGAAACAGAATGGGAGATGTTTCACTGGCTCTTCTGAGGAAACAGAATGGAAGAGATTTGACTATTACTTATTAGGGGACAAAATGGGAGTGGTTTCACTGATTGTTATTAGGAAACAGAATTGAGAGAGGTTTCCCAGACTGTTATTAGGAAACAGAGTGAGCGAAGATTCACTAATTGATGTTAGGAAACAGAATGGGAGATGTTTCACTGGCTTTTCTGAGGAAAAAGAAAGAAAGACGTTTGACTATTAGTTATTAGGAGACAGAATGGGAGATGTTTCACTGGCTGTTATTAGGAAATAGAATTGAGAGAGGTTTCCCAGAGTATTATTAGGAAACAGAGTGGGAGAAGTTTCATTGGTTGGTATTAGGAAACAATGTGGAAGAATTTTCACTGACTGTAATTAGGAACCAGAATAGGAGCAGTTGTACTGACTGTTATTAGGAAACAGAATGGCAGACATTTCACTGCCTGCTATTAGGAAACAGAATGTGAGAAGAGTCACTGGGTTTTATTAGGAAACAAATGGGATAATTTTCAATGACTGTTATTAAGAAACAGAATGTGAGAGGTTTCACTCTCTGTTGTTCGGAAACAGAATGGAGAAGTTTCACTGCCTGCTTTTAGGAAACAGAATGGTGTTAGTTTCACTGACGGTTATTAGGACACAGAATGGGAGAAGGTTCAATGGCTGTTCTGAGGACCCCGAATGGAAGAAGGTTGGCTGGCTGCTGTTAGGAAACAGAATTGAAATAGTTTTACTGGCCATTAGAAAACAGAATGAGAGATGTGTCATTGACTGTTATTAGGAAACAGAGTGGGAGAATATTGACTGGCTGGTATTTGAATACAATATGGAAGAATTTTCACTGACTGTAATTAGGAAGCAGAATAGGAGCAGTTGAACTGAATGTTATTAGGAAACGGAATGGGACATGTTTCACTGACTGTTATTTGGAAACAGAATTGGAGTATTTTTACTGACTGCTTTTAGGAAACTGAATCGGTTAAGTTTCACTGGCTGTTATCAGGTGACAAAGTTGTGAAGTTTCACTGGCTGTTATTAGGATACAAAATGGGATAAGTCTCAGTGCTTGTAATTATGCAATAATATGAGAAAATTTTCACGGGCTGTTATCAGGAACAAAAATGGAAGAAGTTTGACAGCTGTTATTAGGAAACAGAATGGGAGTAGTTTTACTGGCTATTATTAGGCAAGAGATTGAGATAGGTTTCACCTACTGTTATTAGGAAACAGAGTGGGAGAACATTCACTGACAGTTGTTTAGAAACAGAATGGGAGAGGTTCCACACGCTGGTATTAGGAAACAAATGGAAGACGTTTGATCATTAGTTCTTAGGTGACCGAATGGAAGTGATTGTTATTAGGAAATAGAATGAGAGAGGTTTCACTGATTGTTGTTAGGAAACAGAGTGAGCGAAGATTCACTAACTGTTGTTAGGAAACAGAATGGGAGATGTTTCACTGGCTGTTATTAGGACACAGAATGAGACAGGTTTCACTGACTGTTATTAGGAAACAGAGTGGTAGAAGATTCATTGGTTGGTATTAGGAAACGATATGGAAGAATTTTCACTGAATGTAATTAGGAACCAGAATAGGAGCAGTTTCCTAATAACAGCAGACTGTTATTAGGAAAGAGATCGGGCATGTTTCACTGAGTATTATTAGGAAACAGAATGGGAGATGTTTCAATGGCTGTTCAGAGGAAACAGAATGGAAGACGTTTTACTGGCTGCTATTAGGAAACAGAATGTGAGAAGAGTCACTGGTTGTTATTAGGAAACAAAATGGGATAATTTTCACTGAATGCTATTAAGAAACAGAATGTAAGAGTTTCACTGTCTGTTGTCAGGCACCAGATGTGAGATGTTTCACTGACTGTTGTTTGGAAACAGAATGGTGTTAGTTTCACTGACGGTTATTAGGACACAGAATGGGAGAAGGTTCACTAGCTGTTGTGAGAAAACACCGACTGCTATTAGTATAACGAATGAGCCAATTTTCACTGACTTTTATTTGGAAACAGAATGGGACAAGTTTCACTCGCTGGTAAGAGGGAACAGAATGGGAGAAGTTTGGCTGACTGGTATTTGGAAACAGAATAAGAGAAGTTTAACAGACTGTTCTGACGAAATAAAATGGAAGAGGTTAGACTATTTGTTATTAGAAACCGAATGGAAAAGTTTCAATGATTGTTTATTAGGAAACAGAATGAGAGAAAGTTCACTGTCACTTGTGAGGAAACAGAATGGAAGATAAACTTTCGTCTATTAGTTATTAGGAGACAGAATGGGAGATGTTTCACTGGCTGGTATTAGGAAACGGAGTGGGAGAATATTCACTGGCTGGTATTATGAAACAATATGGAAGAATTTTCACTGACTGTAATTAGGAACCAGAATGGGACATGTTTCACTGAATGTTATTAGGAAACAGAATGGGAGAAGTTTCACTGGCTGTTCTGAGGAACCAGAATGGAAGAAGATTGGCTGGCTGCTGTTAGGAAGCAGAATTGAAATAGTTTTACTGGCTGTTACTAGGAAACAGAATGAGAGATGTTTCACTGACTGTTATTAGGAAACAGAGTGGGAGAATATTCATTGGTTGGTATTAGGATACAATATGGAAGAATTTTCACTTACTGTAATCAGAAAACAGAATAGGAACAGTTGTTCTGAATTTTATTAGGAACCAGAATGGGACATGTTTCACTGACTGTTATTTGGAATCAGAATGGGAGAAGTTTCACTTGCTGTTCTGAGGAAACAGAATGGAAGAAGATTGGCTGTAACAGTAGTTAGTAAGCAGAATTGAAATAGTTTTACTGGCTGTTATTAGGAAACAGAATGAGAGATGTTTCACTGACTGTTAGTAGGAAACAGAGGGGGAGAATGTTCGTTTGTTGGTATTAGGATACAATATGGAAAAATTTTCCCTGACTGTAATTAGGAAGCAGAATACGAACAGTTGTTCTGAATTTTATTAGGAACCAGAATGGGAGAAGTTTCACTGACTGTTATTTGGAAACAGAATCAGAAAACTTAAGAGGCAGTTCTGAGGAAACAAAATGGAAGACGTTTGACTATCTGCTTTTCGGAAAACGAATGGGAGAAGATTCATTTGCTGTGTCACTGGCTGTTGTCAGGAAATAGAATGGGAGAATTTTCACTAGCTTTATTAGAAAACACAATGGGACAAGTTTCACTGGCTGTTATTAGGAAGTACATTGGGAGAGGTTTTGGTAACTGTTATAGGAAACAAGATTGAAGAATTTTCACTGGCTGTCATTATAAAACAGGATAGGAGAAATGTCACTGGCTATTTTTAGGAAACAGAATGGGAGAATTTTCACTGGATGTTATCAGGAAACTGAATGGAAGAAGTTTGAGTGTCTGGTATTAGGAAACATAACGGCAGTAGTTTCACTGGCTGTTATTAAGAAACACAATCGTTGAAGTTTCACTGACTGTTATAATGAAAAAAATGAGATATTTTTCACTGATTGTTAACTGGAAACAGAATAGGAGTATTTTTACTGACAGCTTTTAGGAAACTGAATTAGTAAAGTTTCACTAGCTGATTTTTGGAAACATAAATGGACAAGGTTCACTGACTGCTAGTAGGATACAGAATGAGACAAGTTTCACTGGTAGTTCTGAGGAGACACAATGGAAGAGGTTTGACTGGCTGTTATTAGGAAACAGAATCGGTGAAGTTTCACTGGCTGCAAGCAGGACACACAATGGAAAATGTTTCACTGATTTGATCAGGAAACAGGTTGGGAGAATTTTCACTGATTGTTATTAGGTAACAGATTGCGAGAATTTTCACAGGCTAGTTTTAGGAAACAGAATGAGAGAAATTTCACTGGCAGTTTGAGGAAAGAGAATGGGAGTAGTTTGACTGGCTTCTATTAGGAAACAGAATGGGAGAAGTTCCATTCGCTATTATTAGGAAATAAAGTGGTACAACTTTCACTGACTGTTATTAGGAAATAGAATGAGAGAAGATCCACTGGCTGTGTTAAGAGAATATTCACTGCCTGGTATTAGTATACAATATAGAAGAATTTTCACTGACTGTAATTGGGAAGCTGAATAGGAGCTGTTGTACTGAATGTTATTAGGGAACAGAATGGGACATGTTTCACTGACTGTTATTTGTAAACAGAATCAGAAAACTTTAAGAGACTGTTCTGAGGAAACAGAATGGAAGGCGTTTGACTCTCTGCTATTAGGAAACAGAATGGGAAAGGATTCCCTGGCTGTTAATACAAAACACAATAGACGTCAGGAAACAGAATGTGAGAGGTTTCCCTGGCTGTTGTCAGGAAATAGAATGGGAGAATTTTCACTGGCTGTTATTACGAAACAGGATAGACGAAATGTCGCTGGCTATTATTTGGAAACAGATTGGGAGAATTTTCGCTGGATGTTATCAGGTAACAAAGTTGGTGAAGTTTCACTGGCTGTTATGAGGATACAAAATGGGATAAGTTTCACAGCTTGTTTTTAGGTAATAATATGAGAGAATTTTCACGGGCACGAATTTTCAGAAACAAAAATGGAAGACGTTTGACAGGCTGTTATTAGGAAACAGAATGGGAGTAGTTTTATTGGGTATTATTAGGCAACAGATTGAGATAGGTTTCACTGAGTGTTATTAAGAAACAGAGTGGGAGAAGATTCACTGACTGTTGTTTGGAAACAGAATGGGAGAGGTTCCACACGCTGGTATTAGGAAACAAAATGGAAGACGTTTGATTATTGTTGATTAGGAGGCAGAATGGGTTAATTTTCACTGGCTGTTATTAGGAAACAGAATGAGAGAGGTTTCATTGATTTTTATTGTGTAATAATATGAGAGAATTTTCACGGGCTGTTATCAGGAACGAAAATGGAAGAAGTTTGACAGCTGTTATTTGGAAACAGAATGGGAGCAGTTTTATTAGGTTTTATTAGGTAACAGATTGAGATAGGATTCACTGAGTGTTATTAAGAAACCGTGTGGCAGAAGCTTCACTGACTGTTGTTTGGAAACAGAATGGGAGATGTTTCACTGGCTCTTCTGAGGAAATAGAGTGGAGGACGTTTGACTATGAGTTATTAGGAGACAGAATGGGAGATGTTTCACTGGCTGTTATTAAGAAATAGAATTGAGAGAGCTTTCCCAGTCTGTTATTAGGAATCAGATTGGGAGAAGATTCATTTGTTGGTATTAGGAAACAATATGGAAGAATTTTCACTGACTGTAATTAGGAACCAGAATAGCAGCCGTTTTACTGACTGCTATTAGGAAACAGCATGGTCATGTTTCAGTCAGTGTTATTAGGAAACAGAATGGGAGAAGTTTCAATGGCTTTTCGCAGGAATCAGAATGGAAGACGTTTGATTGGCTGCTATTGGGAAACAGAATGTGAGAAGAGTCACTGGTTGTTATTAGGAAACTAAATGGGATAATTTTTCCTGACCGCTATTAAGAAACAAATTGTGAGAGGTTTCACTGTCTGTTGTCAGGAACCAGAATGTGAGAAGTTTTACTGACTGTAGTTCGGAAACAGAATGGGAGAAGTTTCACTGACAGTTATTAGGAAACAGAATTGAAATAGTTTTACTGGCTATTAGGAAACAGAATGCGAGATGTTTCATTGACTGTTATTAGGAAACAGAGTGGGAGAATATTCACTGGCTGGTATTAGGATACAATATGGAAGAATTTTCACTGATTGTAATTAGGAAGCAGAATAGTTGTACTGAATGCTATTAGTAAATAGAATGGGTCGTGTTTCACTGACTGTTATTTGGAAGCAGAATCAGAAATCTTTAAGAGGCTGTTCTGAGGAAACAGAATGTAAGACGTTTGACTGTCTGATATTAGTAAACAGAATGGGAAAGGATTCACTGGCTGTTAATACAAAACAAAATAGGGCATTTTCACTGACTGTCATTAGGAAACAGAATGTGAGAGGTTTCACTGGCTGTTGTCAGGAAATAGAATGGGAGAATTTTCACTGGCTGTTATTATGAAACAGGATAGGAGAAATGTCACTGGCTATTATTAGGAAACAAAATGGGAGAATTTTCACTGGATGTTATCAGGAAACTGAATGGAAGAAGTTTGAGTGGCTGGTATTAGGACACAGAATGGCCTGTAGGGATGCGCTCTCGGGTCTCGATATATTGAGTCCTCCTGGCCTGTAGGGATGCGCTCCCTGGTCTCGATGTATTGAGTCCTCCTGGTGGGTCAGCACTCCCAGAGTCTCTATGTATTGAGTCCTCCTGGCCTGTAGGGATGCGCTCCCTGGTCTCAATGTATTGAGTCCTCCTGGTCGGTAGGTTGGCGCTCCTAGGTCTCGATGTATTCAGTCCTCCTGGCTGGTAGGGCGGCGCTCCTATGTCTTGATGTATTGAGTCCTCCTGACTGGTAGGGCGGCTCTCCCATGTCTCGATGTATTCAGTACTCCTGGCCTGCAGGGCGGCGCTCCCAGCTCTCGATGAGTTGAGTCCTCTTGGCCGTTTGGGCGGCGCTGCCTGGTCACAATGTGTTTTGTCCTCCTGGCTGGTAGGGCAGCGGTCCTAGGTCTCGATGCCTTGAGTCGTTCTAGACCGTATGTGGCACTTCTACGTCTCAATGTCTTGAGTCGTCCTGGCTGGTAGCGCGCTCCTATATCTTGATGAATTCAGTCCTCCCAGCCGGTAGGGCGGCGCTGCTACGTCCCGATGTATTCCGTCTTCCTGGCCGGTAAGGCAGCGTTCCTAAGTCTTGATGTATTGAGTCCTCTTGGCCTGTATTGCGGCCCTCCCAAGTCTCGAATTATTGAGTCCTCCTTGCCGGTAGGGCGGCGTTCCTAAGTCTCAATGTATTGAGTCCTCCTGGCCGGTAGGGCGGCGTTCCTAAGTCTCATGTATTGAGTCCTCCTGACCGGTAGGACGACGCTCCCAGGTCTCGATGTATTCAGTCCTCCTGGCCGGTAGGGTGACGCTCCTAGGTCTCGATGTGTTGAGTCCTCCTGACCGGTAGGGCGGCTCTCCCAGGTCTCGATGTATTGAGACCTCCTGGCCGGTAGAGCGGCGCTCCCAGGTCTAGATGAGATGAGTCCTCTTGGCCGGTTGGGCGGCGCTGCCTGGTCACAATGTGTTGTGTCTTCCTGGCTGGTAGGGCGGCGCTCCTAGGTCTCGATGTATTCAGTCCTGCTGTCTGGTAGGGCAGCGCTCCTAGGTCTCGATGCCTTGAGTCGTTCTAGACCGTATGTGGCACTTCTACGTCTCAATGTCTTGAGTCGTCCTAGCTGGTAGCGCACGCTCCTATACCTCGATGTATTGAGTCCTCCAAGCAGGTAGGGCGGCGCTCCCAGGTCTCGATGTGTTGTGTCCTCCTGGCTGGTAGGACAGCGCTCCTACGTCTCAATGTCTTGAGTCGTCCTATCTGGTAGCGCGCTCCTATATCTCGCTGTATTGAGTCCTCCAGGCCGGTAGGGCGGCGCTGCTACGTCCCGATGTATTCAGTCCTCCTGGCCGCTAGGGCGGCGATCCTAGCTCCCGATGTATTCCGTCCTCCTGGCCGGTAAGGCGGCGTTCCTAAGTCTCGAAGTGTTGAGTCCTCTTGGCCTGTAGTGCGGCCCTCCCAGGTCTCGAAGTATTGAGTCCTCATGGCCGGTAGGGCGGCGCTCCCTGTCTCGATGTATTGCGTCCACCTGGCCGGTTGTGCGGCGCTCCAAGGTCTCGATGTATTGAGTCCTCCTGGCCGGTACGGCGGCGCTCCCAGGTTTCGATGAATTGAGTCCTCCTGGCCGGTAGGGCGGCGCTCCCAGGTCTCGATGTATTGAGTCCTCCTGGCCGGTAGGGTGGCGCTCCCAGGTCTTGATGAAATGAGTCCTCCTGTTCGGTAGGGTGGAGGTCCCAGGTCTCGATGAAATGAGTCCTCCTGTTCGGTAGGGCGGTGCTGCCTGGTCACAATGTATTCAGTCCTCCTGGCCAGTAGAGCGGCGCTCCCAGGTCTCGATGTCTTGAGTCATTCTAGCCTGTAGGCGGAACTTCTACGTCTCGATGTATTGAGTCCTCCTGGCCGGTAGGGCGGCGCTCCCAGGTCTCGATGTATTGAGTCCTCCTGGCCGGTAGGGCGGCGCTCCCAGGTCTCGATGTATTGAGTCCTCCTGGCCGGTAGGGTGGCGGTCCCAGGTCTCGATGTATTGAGTCCTCCTGGCCGGTAGGGCGGCGCTCCCAGGTCTCGATGTATTGCGTCCTCCTGGCCGGTAGGGTGGCGGTCCCAGGTCTCGATGTATTGAGTCCTCCTGGCCGGTAGGGCGGCGCTCCCAGGTCTCGATGTATTGCGTCCTCCTGGCCGGTAGGGTGGCGGTCCCAGGTCTCGATGTATTGAGTCCTCCTGGCCGGTAGGGCGGCGCTCCCAGGTCTCGATGTATTGAGTCCACCTGGCCGGTAGGGCGCACTCCTAGGTCTCGATGTATTGAGTCCTCCTGGCCGGTAGGGCGCACTCCTAGGTCTCGATGTATTGAGTCCTCCTGACCAGTAGGACGGCTCTCCCAGGTCTCGATGTATTGAGTCCTCCTGACCAGTAGGACGGCTCTCCCAGGACACGATGAACTGAGTCCTCCTGGCCGGTGGGGCGGCTCTCCTAGGTCTTGATGTATTGAATCCTCCTGACCGGTAGGGTGGTTCTCCCCAGTCTCGGTGTATTAAGTCCTCCTGACTGGTAGGGCAGCAATCCTATGTCTCGATGCCTTGAGTCGGTCTAGCCTGTATGTGGCACTTCTACGTCTCAATGTCTTGAGTCCTCCTGGCCGGTAGGGTGGCGGTCCCAGGTCTCGATGTATTGAGTCCTCCTGGCCGGTTGTGCGGCGCTCCAAGGTCACGATGTATTGCGTCCTCCTGGCCTGTAGGGCGGCGTTCCTAAGTCTCATGCATTGAGTCCTCCTGGCCGGTAGGGTGGCGCTCCCAGGTCTCGATGTATTGAGTCCTCCTGGCCGGTAGGGCGCGCTCCCAGGTCTCGATGTATTGAGTCCTCCTGGCCGGTAGGGCGCGCTCCCAGGTCTCGATGTATTGAGACCTCCTGGCCGGTAGGGTGGAGGTCCCAGGTCTCGATGTATTGAGTCCTCCTGGCCGGTAGGGCGGCGCTCCCAGGTCTCGATGTATTGAGTCCTCCTGGCCGGTAGGGCGGCGCTCCCAGGTCTCGATGTATTGAGTCCTCCTGGCCGGTAGGGCGGCGCTCCCAGGTCTCGATGTATTGAGTCCTCCTGGCCGGTAGGGCGGCGCTCCCAGGTCTCGATGTATTGAGTCCTCCTGGCCGGTAGGGCGGCGCTCCCAGGTCTCGATGTATTGAGACCTCCTGGCCGGTAGGGCGGCGCTCCCAGGTCTCGATGTATTGAGACCTCCTGGCCGGTAGGGCGGCGCTCCCAGGTCTCGATGTATTGAGTCCTCCTGGCCGGTAGGGCGGCGCTCCCAGGTCTCGATGTATTGAGTCCTCCTGGCCGGTAGGGCGGCGCTCCCAGGTCTCGATGTATTGAGACCTCCTGGCCGGTAGGGCGGCGCTCCCAGGTCTCGATGTATTGAGTCCTCCTGGCCGGTAGGGCGGCGCTCCCAGGTCTCGATGTATTGAGTCCTCCTGGCCGGTAGGGCGGCGCTCCCAGGTCTCGATGTATTGAGTCCTCCTGGCCGGTAGGGCGGCGCTCCCAGGTCTCGATGTATTGAGTCCTCCTGGCCGGTAGGGCGGCGCTCCCAGGTCTCGATGTATTGAGTCCTCCTGGCCGGTAGGGTGGAGGTCCCAGGTCTCGATGTATTGAGACCTCCTGGCCGGTAGGGCGGCGCTCCCAGGTCTCGATGTATTGAGTCCTCCTGGCCGGTAGGGTGGAGGTCCCAGGTCTCGATGTATTGAGACCTCCTGGCCGGTAGGGCGGCGCTCCTAGATCAGATGGGTTTGAGTAGTGATGGTGCGTTGTGTTCAGGGTTAATGTCTTTGATGTTTTTTAAACAGACTGTTTAACAGCTGTGGGCCTTGGATATATCGATGTTGCTATGGTGGTGAAAAGGCTTTAATGTTTTTGTACTCCAGCCGGTAAGCGTGTGGAGAGGATGTGGTGAAGATGCACCGGGATTTATTTCCCCCGGCCTGGGACAGCCCTCGGCATCCTGAGGAAAACAAAATGTCTGAGCTGGTGAGGGCTCTGCCTTTGTTGCCGGGGCCTGGGCCTGGGCCCGGGGCCTGGGGTCGGGGCCTGGGGTCGGTGTTGGGATCGGGGCCTGGGGTCGGGGTCGGGGGCTGGGGCCTGTGATCGGGGGCTGGGGTCGGGGCTGGGGTCGGGGCTGGGGCTGGGGTCGGGGTCGGGGGCTGGGGCCTGTGGTCGGGGCTGGGATCGGGGTCTGGGGTCGGGGTTGGGGTTGGGGCCTGTGGTTGGGGCTGGGGTCGGGGTCTGGGGTTGGGGCTGGGGTCGGGGCTGGGGTTGGGGCCTGTGGTCGGGGCTGGGTCTGGGGTTGGGGCTGGGGTCGGGGCTGGGGTTGGGGCTGGGGTTGGGGCCTGTGGTCGGGGCTGGGTCTGGGGTTGGGGCTGGGGCCGGGGCTGGGGTCGGGGCCTGTGGTTGGGGCTGGGGTCGGGGCTGGGGCCGGGGCTGGTTCGGGTTTGGGGCCGGGGTCGGGGTTGGGGCCGGGGTCGGGGTTGGGGCCGGGGCCTGGGGCCGGAGCTGGGGTCGGGGCTGGGGCCGGGGCTGGGGTCGGGGCTGGTTCGGGTTTGGGGCCGGGGTCGGGGTTGGGGCCGGGGTCGGGGTTGGGGCCGGGGCCTGGGGCCGGAGCTGGGGTCGGGGCTGGGGTCGGGGCCTGGGGTTGGGGTCTGGGGCTGGGCCTGGGGTCGGGGCCTGGGGTTGGGGCTGGGGTCTGGGTCTGGGGCCGGGGCTGGGGTCGGGGCTGGGGCCGGGGCCTGGGGTCGGGGTTGGGGCCGGGGTCGGGGTTGGGGTCGGGGCCTGGGGTCGGGGCCTGGGGCCGGGGCTGGGGCTGGGGCTGGGCCTGGGGTCGGGGCCTGGGGTCGGGGCCGGGGCTGGGATCGGGGCCTGGGGTCGGGGCCTGGGGTCGGGGTTGGGGTCGGTGCTGGGGTCGAGGCTGGGACCGGGGCTGGTGTTGGGGCTGGGGTCGGGGCTGGGGTCGGGGTTGGGTCGGGGTCTGGGGTTGAGGCTGGGGTCGGGGTCTGGGGTTGGGGCTGGGGTCGGGGCTGGGGTTGGGGCCTGTGGTTGGGGCTGGGGTCGGGGTCTGGGGTTGGGGCTGGGGCCGGGGCTGGGGTCAAGGTTGGAGTCGGGGCCTGGGGCCGGGGCTGGGGTCGGGGCCCGGGGTCGGGGCCTGGGGTCGGGGTTGGGGTCGGTGCTGGGGTCGAGGCTGGGGCCGGGGCTGGGTTGGGGTCGGGGCTGGGGCTGGGGTCGAGGCCTGGGGTCGGGGTTGGGGCCAGGGCCTGGGGCCGGGGCCTGGGGTCGGGGTTGGGGCCGGGGCTGGAGTCGGGGCCTGGGGTCGGAGTTGGGGCCGGGGCTGGGGCCAGGGCTTGGGGCCGGAGCCTGGGGCTGTGGGCTGGGTGATGCGGCTGTGTGTCAGGCCCTGGCCCCTGTCGGTAAGCGAGCTCCCTCTTGTCCAGGCCCCTTGGCTGCGCTGTAAGACTTGTGCAGGCCTCCCACCTGTTCAGGAGCAGAGCCTTCGTGGGAGAGGGAGAAAGGGCTGTAACAAGGACAGAACCCCCCGGTCTCACCTTCCACCCTACCAACCTTGGCAAAAACCAAATCATCCGCCGACATTTCCGCCACCTCCAAACGGACCCCACCACCAGGGATATATTTCCCTCCCCGCCTTCCGCAAAGACCGTTCCCTCCGTGACTACCTGGTCAGGTCCACGCTCCCCCTACAACCCACCCTCCCACCCTGGCACCTTCCCCTGCCACCGCAGGAACTGTAAAACCTGCGCCCACACCTCCACCCTCACCTCTATTCAAGGCCCTAAAGGAATCTTCCACATCCAAAGTTTCACCTGCACATCCACTAATATCCTTTATTATATCTGTTGCTCCCGATGCGGTCTCCTCTACATCGGGGAGACTGGGCGCCTCCTGGCAGAGCGCTTTAGGGTACATCTCCGGGACACCCGCACCAATCAACCACACCGCCCCGTGGCCCAACATTTCAACTCCCCCTCCCACTCTGCCGAGGACATGGAGGTCCTGGGCCTCCTTCACCGCCGCTCCCTCACCGCCAGACGCCTGGAGGAAGAACGCCTCATCTTCCGCCTCGGAACACTCCAACCCCAGGGCATCAATGTGGACTTCAACAGTTTCCTCGTTTCCCCTTCCCCCACCTCACCCTAGTTCCAAACTTCCAGCTCAGCACTATCCCGATGATTGTCCGGACTTGTCCTACCTGCCTATTTCTTTTTCCACCTATCCACTCCACCCTCTCTTCCCTGACCTATCACCTCCATCCCCTCCCTCACTCACTTTTTGTACTCTGTGCTACTTTCTCCCCACCCTCCTTTAACTTATCTCTCCACGCTTCAGGTTCACTGCCTTTATTCCTGATGAAGGGCATTTTCCTGAAACGTTGATTTCTCTGCCCTTTGGATGCTGCATGAACTGCTGTGCTCTTCCAGCACCACTAATCCAGAATCTGGTTTCCAGCATCTGCTGTTATTGTTTTTACCCGCTACCTGACACCAACTGACTGCACACCAGACAAACTTCTCCTGCCACACTCTTCATACACACGTTAAAATATTATCATTGTAACTTACGATCCCTACAATGTGGAAACAGGCAATTGGGCCCAAAAGGTTAACATTGACCCTCCAAAGACTAACCCATACAGACTTTTTATGTACCCTACATTTACCTCTGATTAATCTCACTCTAATCTGCACATCTCTGGACATTAAAGGACAATTTAGCACAGCCAACTCATCCTAACATCCCTGCGCACTACGGGGACCATTTAACACGGCCAATCCATCCTAACCCGCGCATCCCCGGGCACTACAGGAACAAATTAGTCCGGCCAATCCCACCCTAACCTGCACTTCCTGGGCACAAAGTGACAATTTAGCACGGCCAATCCACCTTAACTTGCACATCCCTGGACACTATGGGACAATTAAGCTTGGCGAATCCACTCTTGCCTGCACATTCATGGGAACTACAGGATAATTTAGCCATGGCCAGTCCACCCTAACCTGCACATCCCAGGGCGCTATTGGACAATTTAGCACCGCCAATCCATCATAACCTGCGCATCTCTGGGAACTATGGGATAAAATTAGAATGGCCAAGCCTACCCTAACACGCACATCCCTGGGCACTAGGGGACAAATTAGTGCAGCCAATTCACCCTAACCTGTACATCCCTGAGCACTACCAGGACAATTTAGCACGGCCAATCCCACCCTAACCTGCACATCCCTGGTCACTGCAGTGACAATTTAGCCCGTCCAATCCACCGTAATCTGCACATCCCTGGGCACTACGGGGACAATTTAGCACGGCCAATCCTCCATAACCTGCACATGCCTGGGCACTACGGGGAGAATTTAGCACGGACAATTCCACTCTAACCTACACATCGCTGGGCACTACAGGACAATATTGCACGGCCAATTGCACCCTAACCTGCACACCCCTGGACACTATGGGACAATGTAGCACGGCCAAATCCACTCACACCTACACATCGCTGGGCACTACAGGACAATATAGCATGGCGAATCCACCGTAACCTGCATGTCCCTGGGCACTATGGGGACAATTTGGCATGGCCAATCCACCCTAACCTGCACATCCCTGGCCACTACGATGACAATTTAGAACGGCCAATTCACCCTAACCTGCACATTCCTGGGCTCTACGGGACAATTTAGCATTGCCAGTCCCACCCTAACCTGCATATCGCTGGGCATTACGACACAAAGATCGGGGACAATTGCACTGTGACCTGCACTCCCTGGGCACTAGGGGGACAATTTAGCACGGCCAATTCCACCCTAACCTGTACATCCCTGGGCACTACCGGGACAATTTAGCACGGCCAATTCACTGTAACCTGCACATCGCTGGGCACTACGACACAAAGATTACGGACAATCCCACCCTAACCTGCACATCGCTGGGCACTACAGGACAATTTAGCACGGCAAATCCCACTCTAACCTACACATCGCTGGGCACTACAGGACAATATAGCACGGTCAATCCACCGTGACGTGCACACCCTTGGGCACTACGGGACAATTTAGCACGGCCAATCCAGCCTAACCTGCACGTCCCTGGGCACTACGGGAACAATTTAGCATGGCCAATCCGCCCTAACCTATGCATCCCTGGCCGCTACGATGACAATTTAGCACGGCCAATCCATCCTAACCTGCAAATCCCTGGGCACTATGGGGACAATTTGGCATGGCCAATCCACCCTAACCTACACATCCCTGGCCACTACGATGACAATTTAGAACGGCCAATCCACCATAACCTGCACATCCCTGACCACTACGATGACAATTTAGAACGACCAATCCACCCTAACCTGCACATCCCTGGGCACTACAAGGACAATTTAGCACGACCAGTCACACCCTAACCTGCACATCGGTGGGCATAACGGGACAATTTAGCACGGCCAATTCACACTAACCTGCACATCCCTGAGCACTACGGGGACAATTTAGCACAGCCAATCACACCCTAACCTGCACATCGGTGGGCACAACGGGACAATTTAGCACGGACAAACCTGTACATCCCAGGGCACTATGGGAACAATTTAGCATGGCCAATCCACCCTAACCAGCACATCCATGGGCACTACGGGACAATTTAGCATGGCCAATCCATGCAACCTGCACAACCTTGAGTACTACGGGGATAATTTAGCACAGCCAATCCACCCTAACCTGCACATCCCTGGGCACTACGAGACAATTTAGCATAGCCAGTCTCACCCTAACCTGCATATCACAGGGCATTACGACAAAAGGGTCAGGGACAATTGCACTGTGACCTGCACATCCTTGGGCACTACAGGGACAATTTAGCACGGCCAATTCCACCCCAACCTGTACATCCCTGGGCGCTACCGGGACAATTTAGCACGGCCAATCCACTGTAACCTGCACATCGCTGGGCACTACAGGACATTATAGCACGGTCAATCCACCGTGACGTGCACACCCTTGGGCACTACGGGACAATTTAGCACGGCCAATCCAGCCTAACCTGCATGTCCCTGGGCACTACGGGAACAATTTAGCATGGCCAATCCGCCCTAACCTACGCATCCCTGGCCACTACGATGACAATTTAGAACGGCCAATCCACCCTAACCTGCACATCCCTGGCCACTACAAGGACAATTTAGCACGACCAATCACACCCTAACCTGCACATCCCTGGGCACAACGGGACAATTTAGCACGGCTAATTCACACTAACCTGCACATCCCTGGGCACTACGGGGACAATTTAGCACAGCCAATCACACCCAAACCTGCACATCGCTGGGCACTACAGGACAATTTAGCACGGACAATCCGACTCTAACCTGCACATCGCTGGGCACTACAGGACAATATAGCACGGCCAATTGCACTCTTACCTGCACACCCCTGGGCACTACGGGACAATTTAGCACGGCCAATCCCACTCTAATCTACATATCGCTGGGATCTACAGGACAATATAGCACGGCCAATCCACCGTAACCTGCACACCCCTGGGCACTACGGAACAATTTAGCACGGCCAATCCACCCTAACCTGTACATCCCTGGGCACTACGGAACAATTTAGCACGGCCAATCCACCCTAACCTGTACATCCCTGGGCACTACAAGACAATTTAGCACGGCCAATCCACCGTAACCTGCACACCCTGGGCACTACGGAACAATTTAGCACGGCCAATCCACCCTAACCTGCACATCCTTGGGCACTACGGGGACAATTTAGCACGGCCAATCCCATCCTAACCTGCACATCCCTGGGCACTATGGGACAATTTAGCACGGCCAATCCATCGTAACCTGCACAACCCTGGGCACTATGGGGACAATTTAGCACGGCCAATTAACAGTAATCTGCACATCCCTGGGCACTAAGGGGACACTTTAGCCTGGACAATCCAACCTAATGTGCATATCCCAGGACAATTTAGCTTTGCCAACCCACCCTAACCTAGGGCACTGCAGGACAATTTATTATGACGAATTGCACCCGAACCCGCACATCCCTGGGCACTACGGGGAGAATTTAGCACGGCCAATCCACCATAACCTGTACATCCCTGGGCACTACAGGAACAAATTAGTCCGGCCAATCACACCCTAACCTGCATTTCCTGGGCACAAAGTGACAATTTAGCACAGCCAATCCACCTTAACTTGCAAAGCCCTGGGCAGTTCGGGACAACTTAGCACGGCCAGTGTACCATAACCTGCACATCCCTGGACAATACGGGACAATTAAGCATGGCGAATCCACTCTTACCTGCACATCCCTGGGAACTACAGGATAATTTAGCCATGGCCAGTTCACCCTAACCTACACATCCTAGGGCGCTAACGGACAATTTAGCACCGCCAATCCATCGTAACCTGCGCATCCCTGGGAACTACGGGATAAAATTAGAATGGCCAATCCCAGCCTAACCCGGGCATCCCTGGGCACTACAGGACAATTTAGTGCGGCCAATTCACCCTAACCTACACTCCCTGGGCACTGCGGGGACAATTTAGCACAGCTAATCCCACACTAACCTGCACCTGCCTGGGCACTACAGGACAATTTAGCACGGCCAATGCGACTCTAATCTGCACATCCCTGGGCGCTACGGGGACAATTTAACTTGGGCAATCCCTCCCTACCCCGCACATCCCTGGGCATTAATGGACAATTTAGCACAGCCACTCCACCCTAACTAGCACATCCCTGGGCACAATTGGGACAATTTAGCACGGCCAATCCATCGTAACCTGCACAACCCTGAGCACTATGGGGACAATTTAGCTCGGCCAATCCACCCTAACCTGCACATCCCTGTGGACAATTGGGACAATTTAGCACGGCCAATCCACAGTAACCTGCACATCCCTGGGCACTAAGGGGACACTTTAGCATGGATAATCCAACCTAATGTGCATATCCCAGGACAATTTAGTTTGGCCAACCCACCCTAACCTATACCACCCTGGTCACTGCGGAACAATTTATTATGACCAATTGCACCCGAACCTGCACATCCCTGGGCATTACGGGGAGAATTTAGCACGGCCAATCCACCGTAACCTGCACATCCCTGGGCACTACAGGAACAAATTAGTCCAGCCAATCCCATCCTAACCTGCACTTCCTGGGCACAAAGTGACAATTTAGCACAGCCAATCCACCTTAACTTGCAAAACCCTGGACAGTACGGGCCAGTGCACCATAACCTGCACATCCCTGGACACTACGTGACAATTAAGCATGGCGAGTCCACTCTTACCTGTACATCCCTGGGAACTAAAGGATAATTTAGCCATGGCCAGTCCGCCCTAACCTACACATCCTAGGGCGCTATCGGACAATTTAGCACCGCCAATCCATCGTAACCTGCGCATCCCTGGGAACTACGGGATAAAATTAGAATGGCAAATCCCACCCTAACCCGCGCATCCCTGGGAACTACAGGACAATTTAGTGCGGCCAATTCACCCTAACCTACACTCCCTGGGCACTGCGGGTACAATACAGCACGCCAATTCACCCTAACCTACACTCCGTGGGCGCTATTGGACAATTTAGCACCGTCAGTTGATCCAGACATACACTTCATTGGGCTCTACGGGACAATTTAGCACAGCTAATCCAACCTAACCTGCACATCCATGGGCACTACTGGACAATTTAGCATAGCCAGTCCAAACCCTAACCTGCACAGTTCTGGGCACTACGGGACAATTTAGCATAGCCAGTCCCATCCTAACCTGCATATCGCTGGGCATTACAACACAACGATCGAGGACAATTGCACTGTGACCTTCACATCCCTGGGCACGACGGGGACAATTTAGCACGGTCAATTCCATCCTAACCTGTACATCCCTTGACACTATGTGGACAATTTAGCACGGCCAATCCAGTGTAACCTGCACATCGCTGGGCATTACGACACAAAGATTACGGCCAATCCCACCCTAACCTGCACATTGCGGGCACTACAGGACAATTTAGCACGGACAATCCCAATCTAACCTGCACATCGCGGGACACTACAGGACAATTTAGCACGGACAATCCCATTCTAACCTGCACATCCCTGGACACTATGGGACAATTTCCCACGGCCAATCCACCGTAACCTGCACACCCCTGATAACTACAGGAAATTTAGCACTGCCAATCCCATCCTGACCTGCACCTCCCTGGGCACTTCAGGACAATTTAGCATGGCCAATCTGCCCTAACCTACACATCCCTGGCCACTACGATGACAATTTAGCACGGCCAATCCACCCTAACCTGCACATCCCTGGCCACTACGATGACAATTTAGCACAGCCAATCCACCCTAACCTGCACATCCCTGGGCTCTACGGGAAAATTTAGCACAGCCAATCCACCCTAACATGCACATCTGTGGGCACTAGGGGACAATTTAGCATAGCCAGTCCCACCCTAACCTGCATATCGCTGGGCATTACGACACAAGGATCAGGGACAATTGCACTGTTACCTGCACATCCCTGGGCACTACGGGGACAATTTAGCACGGCCAATCCCACCCTAACCTGCACATCCCTGTGCACTACGGGACAATTTAGCACGGCCAATCCCACCCTAACCTGCACATCCCTGGGCACTATGGGGACAATTTAGCACGGCCAATTCCACCCCAACCTGTACATCCCTGGGCACAACCGGGACAATTTAGCACGGCCAATCCACTGTAACCTGCACATCGCTGTGCACTACAGGACAATATAGCACAGCCAATCCACCCTAACCTGCACATCCCTAGGCACTAAGGTACAATTTAACCCGGCCAATCCACTCTAACCTGCACATCCCTGGGCACTACGATGACAATTTAGCACGGCCAATCCACCCTAACCTGCACATCCCTGGCCACTACGATGACAATTTAGCACAGCCAATCCACCCTAACCTGCACATCCCTGGGCTCTACGGGAAAATTTAGCACAGCCAATCCACCCTAACATGCACATCTGTGGGCACTAGGGGACAATTTAGCATAGCCAGTCCCATCTTAACCTGCATATCGCTGGGCATTACGACACAAAGATCGGGGACAATTGCACTGTGACCTGCACTCCCTGGGCACTAGGGGGACAATTTAGCACGGCCAATTCCACCCTAACCTGTACATCCCTGGGCACTACCGGGACAATTTAGCACGGCCAATTCACTGTAACCTGCACATCGCTGGGCACTACGACACAAAGATTACGGACAATCCCACCCTAACCTGCACATCGCTGGGCACTACAGGACAATTTAGCACGGCAAATCCCACTCTAACCTACACATCGCTGGGCACTACAGGACAATATAGCACGGTCAATCCACCGTGACGTGCACACCCTTGGGCACTACGGGACAATTTAGCACGGCCAATCCAGCCTAACCTGCACGTCCCAGGGCACTACGGGAACAATTTAGCATGGCCAATCCGCCCTAACCTACGCATCCCTGGCCACTACGATGACAATTTAGCACGGCCAATCCATCCTAACCTGCAAATCCCTGGGCACTATGGGGACAATTTGGCATGGCCAATCCACCCTAACCTGCACATCCCTGGCCACTACGATGACAATTTAGAACGGCCAATCCACCATAACCTGCACATCCCTGACCACTACGATGACAATTTAGAACGACCAATCCACCCTAACCTGCACATCCCTGGGCACTACAAGGACAATTTAGCACGAACAATCACACCCTAACCTGCACATCGGTGGGCATAACGGGACAATTTAGCACGGCCAATTCACACTAACCTGCACATCCCTGAGCACTAGGGGGACAATTTAGCACAGCCAATCACACCCTAACCTGCACATCGGTGGGCACAACGGGACAATTTAGCACGGACAAACCTGTACATCCCAGGGCACTATGGGAACAATTTAGCATGGCCAATCCACCCTAACCAGCACATCCATGGGCACTACGGGACAATTTAGCATGGCCAATCCATGCAACCTGCACAACCTTGAGTACTACGGGGATAATTTAGCACAGCCAATCCACCCTAACCTGCACATCCCTGGGCACTACGAGACAATTTAGCATAGCCAGTCTCACCCTAACCTGCATATCACAGGGCATTACGATAAAAGGGTCAGGGACAATTGCACTGTGACCTGCACATCCTTGGGCACTACAGGGACAATTTAGCACGGCCAATTCCACCCCAACCTGTACATCCCTGGGCGCTACCGGGACAATTTAGCACGGCCAATCCACTGTAACCTGCACATCGCTGGGCACTACAGGACAATATAGCACGGTCAATCCACCGTGACATGCACACCCTTGGGCACTACGGGACAATTTAGCACGGCCAATCCAGCCTAACCTGCATGTCCCTGGGCACTACGGGAACAATTTAGCATGGCCAATCCGCCCTAACCTACGCATCCCTGGCCACTACGATGACAATTTAGAACGGCCAATCCACCGTAACCTGCACATCCCTGGCCACTACGTTGACAATTTAGAACGACCAATCACACCCTAACCTGCACATCCCTGGGCACAACGGGACAATTTAGCACGGCTAATTCACACTAACCTGCATATCCCTGGGCACTACGGGGACAATTTAGCACTGCCAATCACACCCAAACCTGCACATCGCTGGGCACTACAGGACAATTTAACACGGACAATCCGACTCTAACCTGCACATCGCTGGGCACTACAGGACAATATAGCACGGCCAATTGCACTCTTACCTGCACACCCCTGGGCACTACGGGACAATTTAGCACGGCCAATCCCACTCTAATCTACATATCGCTGGGATCTACAGGACAATATAGCACGGCCAATCCACCGTAACCTGCACACCCCTGGGCACTACGGAACAATTTAGCACGGCCAATCCACCCTAACCTGTACATCCCTGGGCACTACGGAACAATTTAGCACGGCCAATCCACCCTAACCTGTACATCCCTGGGCACTACAAGACAATTTAGCACGGCCAATCCACCGTAACCTGCACACCCTGGGCACTACGGAACAATTTAGCACGGCCAATCCACCCTAACCTGCACATCCTTGGGCACTACGGGGACAATTTAGCACGGCCAATCCCATCCTAACCTGCACATCCCTGGGCACTATGGGACAATTTAGCACGGCCAATCCATCGTAACCTGCACAACCCTGGGCACTATGGGGACAATTTAGCACGGCCAATTAACAGTAATCTGCACATCCCTGGGCACTAAGGGGACACTTTAGCCTGGACAATCCAACCTAATGTGCATATCCCAGGACAATTTAGCTTTGCCAACCCACCCTAACCTAGGGCACTGCAGGACAATTTATTATGACGAATTGCACCCGAACCCGCACATCCCTGGGCACTACGGGGAGAATTTAGCACGGCCAATCCACCATAACCTGTACATCCCTGGGCACTACAGGAACAAATTAGTCCGGCCAATCACACCCTAACCTGCATTTCCTGGGCACAAAGTGACAATTTAGCACAGCCAATCCACCTTAACTTGCAAAGCCCTGGGCAGTTCGGGACAACTTAGCACGGCCAGTGTACCATAACCTGCACATCCCTGGACAATACGGGACAATTAAGCATGGCGAATCCACTCTTACCTGCACATCCCTGGGAACTACAGGATAATTTAGCCATGGCCAGTTCACCCTAACCTACACATCCTAGGGCGCTAACGGACAATTTAGCACCGCCAATCCATCGTAACCTGCGCATCCCTGGGAACTACGGGATAAAATTAGAATGGCCAATCCCAGCCTAACCCGGGCATCCCTGGGCACTACAGGACAATTTAGTGCGGCCAATTCACCCTAACCTACACTCCCTGGGCACTGCGGGGACAATTTAGCACATCTAATCCCACACTAACCTGCACCTGCCTGGGCACTACAGGACAATTTAGCACGGCCAATGCGACTCTAATCTGCACATCCCTGGGCGCTACGGGGACAATTTAACTTGGGCAATCCCTCCCTACCCCGCACATCCCTGGGCATTAATGGACAATTTAGCACAGCCACTCCACCCTAACTAGCACATCCCTGGGCACAATTGGGACAATTTAGCACGGCCAATCCATCGTAACCTGCACAACCCTGAGCACTATGGGGACAATATAGCTCGGCCAATCCACCCTAACCTGCACATCCCTGTGGACAATTGGGACAATTTAGCACGGCCAATCCACAGTAACCTGCACATCCCTGGGCACTAAGGGGACACTTTAGCATGGATAATCCAACCTAATGTGCATATCCCAGGACAATTTAGCTTGGCCAACCCACCCTAACCTATACCACCCTGGTCACTGCGGAACAATTTATTATGACCAATTGCACCCGAACCTGCACATCCCTGGGCATTACGGGGAGAATTTAGCACGGCCAATCCACCGTAACCTGCACATCCCTGGGCACTACAGGAACAAATTAGTCCAGCCAATCCCATCCTAACCTGCACTTCCTGGGCACAAAGTGACAATTTAGCACAGCCAATCCACCTTAACTTGCAAAACCCTGGACAGTACGGGCCAGTGCACCATAACCTGCACATCCCTGGACACTACGTGACAATTAAGCATGGCGAGTCCACTCTTACCTGTACATCCCTGGGAACTAAAGGATAATTTAGCCATAGCCAGTCCGCCCTAACCTACACATCCTAGGGCGCTATCGGACAATTTAGCACCGCCAATCCATCGTAACCTGCGCATCCCTGGGAACTACGGGATAAAATTAGAATGGCCAATCCCAGCCTAACCCGGGCATCCCTGGGCACTACAGGACAATTTAGTGCGGCCAATTCACCCTAACCTACACTCCCTGGGCACTGCGGGGACAATTTAGCACATCTAATCCCACACTAACCTGCACCTGCCTGGGCACTACAGGACAATTTAGCACGGCCAATGCGACTCTAATCTGCACATCCCTGGGCGCTACGGGGACAATTTAACTTGGGCAATCCCTCCCTACCCCGCACATCCCTGGGCATTAATGGACAATTTAGCACAGCCACTCCACCCTAACTAGCACATCCCTGGGCACAATTGGGACAATTTAGCACGGCCAATCCATCGTAACCTGCACAACCCTGAGCACTATGGGGACAATTTAGCTCGGCCAATCCACCCTAACCTGCACATCCCTGTGGACAATTGGGACAATTTAGCACGGCCAATCCACAGTAACCTGCACATCCCTGGGCACTAAGGGGACACTTTAGCATGGATAATCCAACCTAATGTGCATATCCCAGGACAATTTAGCTTGGCCAACCCACCCTAACCTATACCACCCTGGTCACTGCGGAACAATTTATTATGACCAATTGCACCCGAACCTGCACATCCCTGGGCATTACGGGGAGAATTTAGCACGGCCAATCCACCGTAACCTGCACATCCCTGGGCACTACAGGAACAAATTAGTCCAGCCAATCCCATCCTAACCTGCACTTCCTGGGCACAAAGTGACAATTTAGCACAGCCAATCCACCTTAACTTGCAAAACCCTGGACAGTACGGGCCAGTGCACCATAACCTGCACATCCCTGGACACTACGTGACAATTAAGCATGGCGAGTCCACTCTTACCTGTACATCCCTGGGAACTAAAGGATAATTTAGCCATAGCCAGTCCGCCCTAACCTACACATCCTAGGGCGCTATCGGACAATTTAGTACCGCCAATCCATCGTAACCTGCGCATCCCTGGGAACTACGGGATAAAATTAGAATGGCAAATCCCACCCTAACCCGCGCATCCCTGGGAACTACAGGACAATTTAGTGCGGCCAATTCACCCTAACCTACACTCCCTGGGCACTGCGGGGACAATACAGCACGCCAATTCACCCTAACCTACACTCCGTGGGCGCTATTGGACAATTTAGCACCGTCAGTTGATCCAAACATACACTTCATTGGGCTCTACGGGACAATTTAGCACAGCTAATCCAACCTAACCTGCACATCCATGGGCACTACTGGACAATTTAGCATAGCCAGTCCAAACCCTAACCTGCACAGTTCTGGGCACTACGGGACAATTTAGCATAGCCAGTCCCATCCTAACCTGCATATCGCTGGGCATTACAACACAACGATCGAGGACAATTGCACTGTGACCTTCACATCCCTGGGCACGACGGGGACAATTTAGCACGGTCAATTCCACCCTAACCTGTACATCCCTTGACACTATGTGGACAATTTAGCACGGCCAATCCAGTGTAACCTGCACATCGCTGGGCATTACGACACAAAGATTACGGCCAATCCCACCCTAACCTGCACATTGCGGGCACTACAGGACAATTTAGCACGGACAATCCCAATCTAACCTGCACATCGCGGGACACTACAGGACAATTTAGCACGGACAATCCCATTCTAACCTGCACATCCCTGGACACTATGGGACAATTTCGCACGGCCAATCCACCGTAACCTGCACACCCCTGATAACTACAGGAAATTTAGCACTGCCAATCCCATCCTGACCTGCACCTCCCTGGGCACTTCAGGACAATTTAGCATGGCCAATCTGCCCTAACCTACACATCCCTGGCCACTACGATGACAATTTAGCACGGCCAATCCACCCTAACCTGCACATCCGTGGCCACTACGATGACAATTTAGCACAGCCAATCCACCCTAACCTGCACATCCCTGGGCTCTACGGGAAAATTTAGCACAGCCAATCCACCCTAACATGCACATCTGTGGGCACTAGGGGACAATTTAGCATAGCCAGTCCCACCCTAACCTGCATATCGCTGGGCATTACGACACAAGGATCAGGGACAATTGCACTGTTACCTGCACATCCCTGGGCACTACGGGGACAATTTAGCACGGCCAATCCCACCCTAACCTGCACATCCCTGTGCACTACGGGACAATTTAGCACGGCCAATCCCACCCTAACCTGCACATCCCTGGGCACTACGGGGTCAATTTAGCACGGCCAATTCCACCCCAACCTGTACATCCCTGGGCACTACCGGGACAATTTAGCACGGCCAATTCCACCCCAACCTGTACATCCCTGGGCACAACCGGGACAATTTAGCACGGCCAATCCACTGTAACCTGCACATCGCTGTGCACTACAGGACAATATAGCACAGCCAATCCACCGTAACCTGCACACCACTGGGCACTACGGGACAATTTAGCACGGCCAATCCCACCCTAACCTGCACATTGCGGGCACTACAGGACAATTTAGCACAGACAATCCCAATCTAACCTGCACATCGCGGGACACTACAGGACAATTTAGCACGGACAATCCCATTCTAACCTGCACATCCCTGGACACTATGGGACAATTTAGCACAGCCAATCCACCGTAACCTGCACACCCCTGATAACTCCGGGAAATTTAGCACTGCCAATCCCATCCTGACCTGCACCTCCCTGGGCTCTTCAGGACAATTTAGCATGGCCAATCTGCCCTAACCTACACATCCCTGGCCACTACGATGACAATTTAGCACGGCCAATCCACCCTAACCTGCACATCCCTGGCCACTACGATGACAATTTAGCACAGCCAATCCACCCTAACCTGCACATCCCTGGGCTCTACGGGAAAATTTAGCACAGCCAATCCACCCTAACATGCACATCTGTGGGCACTAGGGGACAATTTAGCATAGCCAGTCCCACCCTAACCTGCATATCGCTGGGCATTACGACACAAGGATCAGGGACAATTGCACTGTTACCTGCACATCCCTGGGCACTACGGGGACAATTTAGCACGGCCAATCCCACCCTAACCTGCACATCCCTGTGCACTACGGGACAATTTAGCACGGCCAATCCCACCCTAACCTGCACATCCCTGGGCACTACGGGGACAATTTAGCACGGCCAATTCCACCCCAACCTGTACATCCCTGGGCACTACCAAGACAATTTAGCACGGCCAATTCCACCCCAAACTGTACATCCCTGGGCACTACCGGGACAATTTAGCACGGCCAATCCACTGTAACCTGCACATCTCTGTGCACTACAGGACAATATAGCACAGCCAATCCACCGTAACCTGCACACCACTGGGCACTACGGGACAATTTAGCACGGCCAATCCCACCCTAACCTGTACATCCCTGGGCTCTACCGGGACAATTTAGCACGGCCAATCCACTGTAACCTGCACATCGCCGGGCACTATGACACAAAGATTACGGCCAATCCCACCCAAACCTGCACATCGCTGGGCAAACAGGACAATTTAGCACGGACAATCCGACTCTAAACTGCACATCGCTGGGCACTACAGGACAATATAGCACAGCCAATTGCACCCTAACCTGCACACCCCTGGGCATTACGGGACAATTTAGCACGGCCAATCTCACTCTAATCTACACATCGCTGGGCTCTACAGGACAATATAGCACGGCCAATCCACCGTAACCTGTACATCTCTGGGCACTATGGGACAATTTAGCACGGCCAATCCACCCTAACCTGTACATCCCTGGGCACTACAGGACAATTTAGCACGGCCAATCCACCCTAACCTGCACATCTCTTGGCACTACAAGGACAATTTAGCACGGCCAATCCATTGTAACCTGCATAACCCTGGGCACTATGGAGACAATTTACCATGGCCAGTCCACAGTAATGTGCACATCCCTGGGCACTAAGGGGACACTTTAGCCTGGACAATCCAACCTAATGTGCATATCCCAGGACAATTTAGCTTGGCCAACCCACCCTAACCTATACCACCCTGGGCACTGCGGGACAATTTATTATGACCAATTGAACCCGAACCCGCCCATCCCAGGGCACTATGGGGAGAATTTAGCACGGCCAATCTACCGTAACCTGCACATCCCTGGGCACTACAGGAACAAATTAGTCCTGCCAATCCCACCCTAACCTGCACTTCCTGGGCACAAAGTGACAATTTAGCACAGCCAATCCACCTTAACTTGCAAAACCCTGGACAGTACGGGACAACTTAGCACGGCCAGTTCACCATAACCTGCACATCCCTGGACACTACGTGAAGCATGGCGAATCCACTCTTACCTGCACATCCCTGAGAGCTACAGGATAATTTAGCCATGGCCAGTCCGCCCTTACCTACACATCCCAGGGCGCTATCGGACAATTTAGCACCGCCAATCCATCGTAACCTGCGCATCCCTGGGAACTACGGGATAAAATTAGAATGGCCAATCCCACCCTAACCCGCGCATCCCTGGGCACTACAGGACAATTTAGTGCGGCCAATTCACCCTAAACTGCACATCCCTGGGCACTATGGGGACAATTTAGCACAGCCAATCCCACACTAACCTGCACCTGCCTGCGCACTACAGGACAATTTAGCACGGCCAATCCCACCCTAATCTGCACATCCCTGGGCGCTACAGGGACAATTTAACTTGGGCAATCCCTCCCTAACCCGCACATCCCTGGGCATTAATGGACAATTTAGCACGGCCACTCCACCCTAACCTGCACATCCATGGGCACAATTGGGACAATTTAGCACGGCCAATCCATCGTAACCTGCACAACCCTGGGCACTATGGGGCCATTTTAGCTCGGCCAATCCACCCTAACCTGCACATCCCTGTGGACAATTGGGACAATTTAGCACGGCCAATCCATCGTAACCTGCACATCCCTGGGCACAATTGGGACAATTTAGCACGGCCAATCCATCGGAACCTGCATAACCCTGGACACTATGGGTACAATTTAGCACAGCTAATCCACAGTAACCTGCACATCCCTGGGCACTAAGGGGACACTTTAGCATGGACAATCCAACCTAATGTGCATATCCTAGGACAATTTAGCTTGGCCAACCCACCCTAACCTATACCACCCTGGTCACTGCGGGACAATTTTCAATGACCAATTGAACCCGAACCCACACTACCCTGGGCACTACGGGGAGAATTTAGCACGGCCAATCTACCGTAACCTGCACATCCCTGGGCACTACAGGAACAAATTAGTCCGGCCAATCCCACCCTAACCTGCACTTCCTGGGCACAAAGTGACAATTTAGCACGGCCAATCCACCTTAACTTGCAAAACCCTGGACAGTACGGGACAACTTAGCACGGCCAGTGTACCATAACCTGCACATCCCTGGACACTGCGTGACAGTTAAGCATGGCGAATCCACTCTTACCTGCACATCCCTGGGAACTAAAGGATAATTTAGCCATGGCCAGTCCACCCTAAACTGCACATCCCAGGGTGCTATCGGACAATTTAGCACCGCCAATCCATCGTAACCTGCGCATCCCTGGGAACTACGGGATAAAATTAGAATGGCAAATCCCACCCTAACCCGTGCATCCCTGGGCACTACAGGACAATTTAGTGCGGCCAATTCACCCTAACCTACACTCCCTGAGCACTACGGGGACAATACAGCACGCCAATTCACCCTAACCTGCACATCCCTGGGCGCTATTGGACAATTTAGCACCGTCAGTTTATCCAAACATGCACTTCATTGGGCACTATGGGACAATTTAGCACAGCTAATCCAACCTAACCTGCACATCCATGGGCACTATGGGACAATTTAGCATAGCCAGTCCAACCCTAACCTGCATATCTCTGAGCACTACGGGACAATTTAGCACAGCTAATCCAACCTAACCTGCACATCCCTGGGCACTATGGGACAATTTAGCACGGCCAATCCCACCCTAACCTACACATCCCTGGGCACTACGGGCACAATTTAGCATGGCCAATTCCACCCAAACCTGTACATCCCTGGGCACTACTGGGACAATTTAGCACGGCCAATCCACTGTAACCTGCACATCGCTGGGCATTACGATACAAAGATTACGGCCAATCCCACCCTAACCTGCACATCGCTGGGCACTACAGGGCAATTTAGCACGGACAATCCCAATCTAACCTGCACATCACTGGGCACTACAGGACAATTTAGCACGGACAATCCCACTGTAACCTGCACATCCCTGGACACTATGGGACAATTTCGCACGGCCAATCCACCGTAACCTGCACACCCCTGGGCACTACGGGAAATTTAGCCCTGCCAATCCCATCCTAACCTGCACCTCCCTGGGCACGTCAGGACAATTTAGCATGGCCAATCCGCCCTAACCTACACATCCCTGGCCACTACAATGACAATTTAGCATGGCCAATCCATCCTAACCTGCACATCCCTTGACACTATGTGGACAATTTGGTATGGCCCATCCACCCTAACCTGCACATCCCTGGCCACTACGATGACAATTTAGAACGACCAATGCACCCTAACCAGCATATCCCTGGATACTACGGGACAAATTAGCATGGCCAAACCCACCGTAACCTGCACAACCTTGTGCACTGCGGGGTTAATTTAGCACAGCCAATCCCACACTAACCTGCACATCCCTGGGCACTAAGGGACAATTTAGCATGGCCAATCCACCCTAACCAGCACATCCATGGGCACTACGTGACAATTTAGCCTGGCCAATCCATGCAACCTGCACAACCTTGGGTACTATGGGGACAATTTCGCACAGCCAATCCACACTAACCTGTACATCCCTGGGCACTTCGGGACAATTTCGCACAGCCAATCCACCCTAACCTGCATATCGCTGGGCATTACGACACAAAGATCGGGGACAATTGCACTGTGACCTGCACATCCCTAGGAACTAGGGGGACAATTTAGCACGGCCAATTCCACCCCAACCTGTACATCCCTGGGCACTACCGGGACAATTTAGCACGGCCAATCCACTGTAACCTGCACATAGCTGGGCACTACAGGACAATGTAGCACAGCCAATCCACCGTAATCTGCACACCACTGGGCACTACGGGACAATTTAGCACGGCCAATTCCACCCTAACGTGTACATCCCTGGGCTCTACCGGGACAATTTAGCACGGCCAATCCACTGGAACCTGCACATCGCTGGGCACTACAACACAAAGATTACGGACAATCCCACCCTAACCTGCACATCGCTGGGCACTACAGGACACTTTAGCACGACAATCGCACTCTAACCTGCACATCGCTGGGCACTAAAGGACAATATAGCACGGCCAATTGCACCCTAACCTGCACACCCCTGGGCACTACGGGACAATTTAGCACGGCCAATCCTACTCTAATCTACACATTGCTGGGCTCTACAGGACAATATAGCACGGCCAATCCACCCTAACCTGCACATCCCTTGGCACTATGGAGACAATTTAGCACAGCCAATCCATCGTAACCTGCACAACCCTAGGCTCTATGGGTACAATTTAGCATGGCCAATCCACATTAACCTGCAGATCCCTGGGCATTAAGGGAACACTTTAGCATGGACAATCCAACCTAATGTGCATATCCAGGACAATTTATCTTGGCCAACCCACCCTAACCTATACCACCCTGGGCACTGCGGGACAATTTATTATGACCAATTGCACTCGAACCCGCACATCCCTGGGCACTACGGGGAGAATTTAGGACGGCCAATCCACCGTAACCTGCATATCCCTAGGCACTACAGGAACAAATTAGTCCTGCCAATCCCACCCTAACCTGCACTTCCTGGGCACAAAGTGACAATTTAGCACAGCCAATCCACCTTAACTTGCAAAACCCTGGGCAGTACGGGAGAACTTAGCACGGCCAGTGCACCTTAACCTGCACATCCCTGGACACTACGGGACAATTAAGCATGGCGAATCCACTCTTACCTGCATTTTCCTGGGAAATAAAGGATAATTTAGCCATGGCCAGTCCACCCTAACCCGCACATCCTAGGGCGCTAACGGACAATTTAGCTCCGCCAATCCATCGTAACCTGCGCATCCCTGGGAACTACGTGATAAAATTAGAATGGCCAATCCCAGCCTAACCCACGCATCCCTGGGAACTACAGGACAATTTAGTTCGGACAATTCACCCTAACCTACACTCCCTGGGCACTACGGGGACAATATAGCACGGCCAATTCACCCTAACCTACACTCCCTGGGCGCTATTAGACAATTTAGCACCGTCAGTTGATCCAAACATGCACTTCATTGGGCACTACGGGACAATTTAGCACAGCCAATCCACCCTAACCTGCACATCCATGGGCACTACAGGACAATTTAGCATAGCCAGTCCAACCCTAACCTGCACATCCCTGGGCACCAGGGGGACAATTTAGCACGGCCAATTCCACCCTAACTTGTACATCCCTGGGCACTACCAGGACAATTTAGCACGGCCAATCCACTGTAACCTGCATATCACTCGGCACTACGACACAAAAATTACGGCCAATACCACCCAAACCTGCACATCGCTGGGCACTACGGGACAATATAGCACGGCCAATTGCACCCTAACCTGCACACCCCTGGGTACTACGAGACAATTTAGCACAGAAAATCCCACTCTAACCTACACATCGCTGGGCACTACAGGACAATATAGCACGGCGAATCCACCGTGAACTGCACACCCCTGGGCACTATGGGACAATTTAGCATGGCCAATCCAGCCAAACCTGCACGTCCCTGGGCACTACGGAAACAATTTAGCATGGCCAATCCGCCCTAACCTACGCATCACTGGCTACTACGATGAAAATTTAGCACGGCCAATCCATCCTAACCTACACATCCCTGGCCACTACGGTGACAATTTAGAACGGCCAATCCACCCTAACCTGCACATCCCTGGCCACTACGATGACAATTTAGAATGACCAATCCACCCTAACCAGCACATCCCTGGACACTACGGGACAAATTAGCATGGCCAAACCACCGTAACCTGCACAACCTTGTGCACTGCGGGGTTAATTTAACTTGGGCAATCCCTCCCTAACCCGCACATCCCTGGACATTAATGGACAATTTAACACGTCCAATACACCCTAACCTGCACATCCCTGGGCACTACGGGACAATTTAGCACAGCCAGTCCATTGTAACCTGCACATCGCAGGGCACTACGACACAAAGATTACGGCCAATCCCACCTAAACCTGCACATCGCTGAGCACTACAGGACAATTTAGCACGGACAATCCCACTCTAACCTGCACATGGCTGGGCACTGCAGAACAATATAGCACGGCCAATCGCACCCTAACTTGCACACCCCAGGGCACTACGGGACAATTTAGCACGGCCAATCCCACTCTAACCTATACAGCACTGGGCACTACAGGACAATATAGCACGGCCAATCCACCGTAACCTGCACACCCCATCTCACTACGGGACAATTTAGCACGGCCAATCCACCGTAATCTGCACGTCCCTGGGTACTACGGGAACAATTTAGCATGGCCAATCCACCCTAACCTGCATGTCCCTGGGTACTACGGGAACAATTTAGCACGGCCAATCCACCGTAACATACACGTCCCTGGGTACAACGGGAACAATTTAGCACGGCCAATCCACCCTAACCTGCATGTCCCTGGGTACTACGGGAACAATTTAGCACGGCCAATCCACCGTAATCTGCACGTCCCTGGGTACTACGGGAACAATTTAGCAAGGCCAATCCGCCCTAACCTACACATCCCTGGCCACTACGATGACAATTTAGAACGACCAATCCACCCTGACCAGCACATCCCTGGACACTACGTGACAAATTAGCATGGCCCAGCCACCGTAACCTGCACAACCTTGTGCACTGCGGGGACAATTTAGCACAGCCAATCCCACTCTAACCTGCACATCCCTGGGCACTACGGGACAATTTAGCACGGCCAATTCACACTAACCTGTACATCCCTGGGCACTACAGGACAATTTAGCACGGCCAATCCACCCTAACCTGCACATCCCTGGGCACTACGGGGACAATTTAGCACGGAAAATCCATCATAACCTACACATCCCTGGGCACTACGGGACAATTTAGCAGGGCCAATTCACACTAATCTGCACATCCCTGAGCACTACAAGGACAATTTAGCACGGCCAATTCACACTAACCTGTACATCCCTGGGCACTATGGGACAATTTAGTAGGGCCAATCCCACCATAACCTGCAAATCCCTGGGCATTACGGGGACAATTTAACTTGTGCAATCCCTCTCTAACCCGCACATCCCTGGGCATTAATAGACAATTTAACACGGCCAATATACCCTAACCTGCACATCCCTGGGTACTACGGGACAATTTAGCACGGCCAATCCACCGTAACCTGTACATCCCTGGGCCCAATTGGGACAATTTAGCACGGCCAATCCATTGTAACCTGCACATCGCTGGGCACTACAGGACAATTTAGCAAGGACAATCCCACTCTAACCTGCACATCCCTGGGCACTACGGGACAATTTAGCACGGCCAATCCCACTCTAACCTACACATCGCTGGGCACTACAGGACAATATAGCACGGCCAATCCACCGTAACCTGCACACCCCTGGCCACTACGGGACAATTTAGCACGGCCAATCCCACTCTAACCTACACATCGCTGGCCACTACAGGACAATATAGCACAGCCAATCCACCATAAAATGCACACCCCTGCACACTACGGGACAATTTAGCACGGCCAATCCACCCTAACCTGCACGTCCCTGTGTACTACAGGAACAATTTAGCAAGGCCAATCCGCCCTAACCTGCACATCCCTGGCCACTACAATGACAATTTAGCACAGCCAAACAATCCTAACCAGCAAATCCCTGGACACTATGGGGACAATTTGGCATGGCCAATCCACCCTAACCTACACATCCCTGGCCACTACGATGACAATTTAGAACGACCAATCCACCCTAACCAGCACATCCCTGGGCACTACGGGACAATTTAGCACGGCCAATTCACACTAATCTGCACATCGCTGAGCACTACAAGGACAATTTAGCACGGCCAATTCACACTAACCTGTACATCCCTGGGCACTATGGGACAATTTAGTAGGGCCAGTCCCACCCTAACCCGCAAATCCCTGGGCACTTCGGGGAAAATTTAACACAGCCAGTCCCACGCTAACCTGCACATCCCTGGGCATTACGGGGACAATTTAACTTGTGCAATCGCACAATTGGGACAATTTAGCACGGCCAATCTATTGTAACCTGCACATCGCTGGGCACTACAGGACAATTTAGCAAGGACAATCCCACTCTAACCTGCACATCCCTGGGCACTACGGGATAATTTAGCACGGCCAATCCCACTCTAACCTACACATCGCTGGGCACTACAGGACAATATAGCACGGCCAATCCACCCTAACCTGCACGTCCCTGGGCACTACGGGAACAATTTAGCATCGCCAATCCGCCCTAACCTACACATCCCTGGCCACTACGATGACAATTTAGCACGGCCAATCCATCCTAACCTGCACATCCCTGGGCACTATGGGGACAATTTGGCATGACAATCCACCCTAACCTGCACATCCCTGGCCACTACGATGACAATTTAGCACGGCCAATCCATCCTAATCTGCACATCCCTGGGTACTATGGGGACAATTTGGCATGGCCGATCCACCCTAACCTGCACATCCCTGGCCACTACGATGACAATTTAGAATGGCCAATCCACCCTAACCTGCACATCTCTGGCCACTACGATGACAATTTAGAACGACCAATCCACCCTAACCAGCACATCCCTGGACACTACGGGACAAATTAGCATGGCCAAACCACCGTAACCTGCACAACCTTGTGCACTGCGGGGATAATTTAGCACAGCCAATCCCACACTAACCTGCACATCCCTGGGCACCACAGGACAATTTAGCATGGCCAATTCACACTAACCTGCACATCCCTGGGCAGTACAAGGACAATTTAGCACGGCCATTCACACTAACCTGTACATCCCTGAGCACTACGGGACAATTTACTACAGCCAATCCCACGCTAACCTGCACATCCCTGGGCCCTACGGGACAATTTAGCACGGCCAATCCCACCTTAACCTGCACATCCCTGGGCACTACGGGACAATTTAGCACAGCCAATCCACCTTAACAAGCACATCCCAGGGCAGTATGGGACTATTTAGCACGGCCAATCCATGAAACCTGCACAACATTGAGCACTACGGGGACAATTTAGCACAGCCAATCCCACACTAACCTGCACCTCCCTGGGCACTACAGGACAATTTAGCACGGCCAATCCCACCCTAATCTGCACATCCCTAGGCGCTAGGGGGACAATTTAACTTGGGCAATCCCTCCCTAACCATCACATCCCTGGGCATTAATGACAATTTAGCACGGCCACTCCACCCTAACCTGCACATCCCTGGGCACTACGGGACAATTTAGCACGGCAAATCTACCCTAACCTGCACATCCCTGGGCACAATTGGGAAAATTTAGCACGGCCAATCCATCGTAACCTGCACAACCCTGGGCACTACCAGGACAATTTAGCATGGCCAATCCACTGTAAAAGCCTGCACATCACTCGGCACTATGACACAACAATTACTGCCAATACCACCCAAACCTGCACATCGCTGGGCACTACAGGACAATATAGCACAGCCAATTGCACCCTAACCTGCACACCCCTGGACACTACGTGACAATTTAGGAAGGCAAATCCCACTCTAACCTACACATCGCTGGGCACTACAGGACAATATAGCACAGCCAATCCACCGTGACCTGCACACCCCTGGGCACTGTGGGACAATTTAGCATGGCCAATCCAGCCTAACCTGCACGTCCCTGGGCACTACGGGAACAATTTAGCATGGCCAATCCGCCCTAACGTACGCATCCCTAACGTACGATGAAAAGTTAGTACGACCAATCTATCCTAACCTGCACATCCCAGGGCACTATGGGGACAATTTGGCATGGCCAATCCACCCTAACCTGCACATCCCTGGCCCCCACGGTGACAATTCAGAACAGCCAATCCACCCTAACCTGCACATCCCTGGACACTACGATGACAATTTAGAACGACCAATCCACCCTAACCAGCACATCCCTGGATACTACGGGACAAATTAGCATGGCCAAACCACCGTAACCTGCACAACCTTGTGCACTGCGGGGATAATTTAGCATGGCCAATTCCACACTAACCTGCACATCCCTGGGCACTACAAGGACAATTTAGCACGGCCATTCACACTAACCTGTACATCCCTGGGCACTACGGGACAATTTAGCACGGCCAATCCCACCCTAACCTGTACATCCCTGGGCACTACGGGGACAATTTAACACAGCCAATCCCACCCTAACCTGTACATCGGTGGGCAATACGGGACAATTTAGCACGGACAATCGTGCACTATGGGGACAATTTAGCATGGCCAATCCACTCTAACCAACACATCTCCGGGTACTACGGGGACAAATTTGCACAGCCATCCCCACTCTAACCTGCTTAACCCTGGGCACTACAGGACAATATAGCATGGTCACTGCCACCCAAACATTCACATCCCCGGGCACTACAGGACAATTTAACACGGCCAATCCCACCCTAACCCACACATCCCTGGGCACTACAATGACAATTTAGCACGGCCAAACAATCCTAACCGGCAAATCCCTGGGCACTATGGGGACAATTTGGCATGGCCAATCCACCCTAACCTGCACATCCCTGGCCACTACGATGACAGTTTAGAACGACCAATCCACCCTAACCTGCACATCCCTGGCCACTACGATGACAATTTAGAATGACCAATCCACCCTAACCAGCACATCCCTGGGCACTACGATGACAATTTAGCACAGCCAGTCCCACGCTAACCTGCACATCCCTGGGCACTACGGGGACAATTTAACTTGGGCAATCCCTCTCTAACCCGCACATCCCTGGGCATTAATACACAATTTAACACGGCCAATATACCCTAACCTGCACATCCCTGGGTACTACGGTACAATTTAGCACGGCCAATCCCCCGTAACCTGTACATCCCTGGGCCCAATTGGGACAATTTAGCACGGCCAATCCATTGTAACCTGCACATCGCTGGGCACTACAGGACAATTTAGCAAGGACAATCCCACTCTAACCTGCACATCCCTGGGCACTACGGGGCAATTTAGCACGGCCAATCCCACTCTAACCTGCACATCCCTGGGCACTACGGGACAATTTAGCACGGCCAATCCACCGTAACCTGCACACTCCTGGCCACTACTGGACAATTTAGCATGGCCAATCCACCGTAACCTGCAGGCCCCTGGGCACTACGGGAACAATTTAGCATTGCCAATCCACCCTAACCTGCATATCCCTGGCCACTACGATGACAATTTAGCACGGCCAATCCGCCCTAACCTACACATCCCTGGCCACTACGATGACAATTTAGCACGGCCAATCCACCCTAACCTGCACATCCCTGGGCACTATGGGAACAATTTGGCATTGCCAATCCACCCTAACCTGCATATCCCTGGCCACTACGATGACAATTTAGAATGGCCAATCCACCCTAACCTGCACATCTCTGGCCACTACGATGACAATTTAGAACGACCAATCCACCCTAACCAGCACATTCCTGGACACTACGGGACAAATTAGCATGGCCAAACCACCGTAACCTGCACAAACTTGTGCACTGCAGGGACAATTTAGCACAGCCAATCCACCTTAACTAGCACATGCCAGGGCACTATGGGACTATTTAGCATGTCCAATCCATGCAACCTGCACAACATTGGGCAGTACAAGGACAGTTTAGCACGGCCATTCACACTAACCTGTACATCCCTGAGCACTATGGGACAATTTACTACGGCCAATCCCACGCTAATCTGCACATCCCTGGGCACTACGGGACAATTTAGCACGGCCAATCCCACCTTAACCTGCACATCCCTGGGCACTACGGGACAATTTAGCACGGCCAATCCCACCTTAACCTGCACATCCCTGGGCACTACGGGACAATTTAGCACAGCCAATCCACCTTATCTAGCACATCCCAGGGCACTATGGGACTATTTAGCATGTCCAATCCATGCAACCTGCACACCATTGGGCACTACGGGGACAATTTAGCACAGCCAATCCCACACTAACCTGCACCTCCCTGGGCACTACAGGACAATTTAGCACGGCCAATCCCACCCTAATCTGCAATTCCCTAGGCGCTAGGGGGACAATTTAACTTGGGCAATCCCTCCCTAACCCGCACATCCCTGGGCATTAATGACAATTTAGCACGGCCACTCCACCCTAACCTGCACATCCCTGGGCACTACGGGACAATTTGGCATAGCAAATCTACCCTAACCTGCACATCCCTGGGCACAATTGGGACAATTTAGCACGGCCAATCCATCGTAAACTACACAACCCTGGGCACTACAAGGACAATTTACCACGGCTAATCCACTGTAACCTGCACATCACTCGGCACTACGATACAACAATTACTGCCAATACCACCGAAACCTGCACATCGCTGGGCACTACAGGACAATATAGCACGGCCAATTGCACCCTAACCTGCACACCCCTGGGCACTACAGGACAATTTAGGAAGGCAAATCCCACTCTAACCTACACATCGCTGGGCACTACAGGACAATATAGCACAGCCAATCCACCGTGACCTGAACACCCCTGGGCACTGTGGGGCAATTTAGCATGGCCAATCCAGCCTAACCTGCACGCCCCTGGGCACTACGGGAACAATTTAGCATGGCCAATCCGCCCTAACGTACGCATACCTGGCCACTACGATGAAAATTTAGCACGGCCAATCCATCCTAACATGCACATCCCGGGGCACTATGGGGACAATTTGGCATGGCCAATCCACCCTAACCTGCACATCTCTGGCCACTACGGTGACAATTTAGAACAGCCAATCCAACCTAACGTGCACATCCCTGGGCACTACGATGACAATTTAGAACGACCAATCCACCCTAACCTGCACATCCCTGGCCACTACGATGACAATTTCGAACGACCAGTCCACCCTAACCAGCACATCCCTGGACACTACGGGACAAATTAGCATGGCCAAACCACCGTAACCTGCACAACCTTGTGCACTGCGGGGATAATTTAGCACGGCCAATCCCACACTAACCTGCACATCCCTGGGCACTACGGGACTATTTAGCATGGCCAATTCACACTAACCTGCACATCCCTGGGCATTACGGGGACAATTTAACACAGCCAATCCCACCCTAACCTGCACATCGGTGGGCAATACGACACTTTAGCACGGACAATCGTGCACTATGGGGACAATTTAGCATTGCCAATCCACTCTAACCTACACATCTCTGGGTACTAGGGTGATAATATAGCATGGTCACTGCCACCCTAACATTCACATCCCTGGGCACTACGGGACAATTTAGCACGACCAATCGAGCCTAACCGGCACATCCCTGGTCACTGTGGGACAATTTAGTCTGGCCAATCCATGCAACCTGCACAACCTTGGGCACTACGGGGAAAATTTAGCACAGCCAATCCCACACTAACCTGCACCTGCCTGGGAACTACAGGTCAATTTAGAACGGCCAATCCCACCCTAATCTGCACATCCCTGGGCACTACGGGACAATTTAGCACGGCCAATCCACCCTAACCTGCACATCCCTGGGCACAATTGGGACAATTTAGCACGGCCAATCCATCGTAACCTGCACATCGCTGGGCACTACGACACAAAGATTACGTCCAATCCCACTCTAACCTGCACATCGCTGGGCACTACAGGACAAATTAGCACGGACAATCCCACTCTAACCTGCACACCCCTGGGCACTACGAGACAATTTTGCACGGCCAATCAAGCTCTAACCTACACATTGCTGGGCACTACAGGACAATATAGCTCGGCAAATCCATCGTAACCTGCACACCCCTGGGCACCACGGGACAATTTAGCATGGCCAATCCACCCTAATCTGCACGTCCCTTGACACTACGGGAACAATTTAGCACGGCCAATCCGCCCTAACCTACGCTTCCCTGGCCACTACGATGACAATTTAGCACGGCCAATCCATCCTAACCTGCACATCCCTGGGCACTATGGGGAAAATTTGGCATGGCCAATCCACCCTAACCTGCACATCCCTGGCCACTACGATGACAATTTAGAACTGCCAATCCCCCCTACCTGCACATCTCTGGCCACTACGATGACAATTTAGAACGACTAATCCACCCTAACCAGCACATTCCTGGACACTACGGGACAAATTAGCATGGCCAATCCACCCTAACCTGCACATCCCTGGCCACAATTGGGACAATTTAGCACGGCCAATCCATCGTAACATGCACATCGCTGGGCACTACGACACAAAGATTACGGCCAATCCCACCTAAACCTGCAAATCGCTGAGCACTACAGGACAATTTAGCACAGACAATCCCACTCTAACCTGCACATCGCTGGGCACTACAGAACAATATAGCACGGCCAATCGCACCCTAACCTGCACACCCCTGGGCACTACGGGACAATTTAGCACGGCCAATCCCACTCTAACCTACCCATCATTGGGCACTACAGGACAATATAGCACAGCCAATCCACCGTAACCTGCACACCCCTGCTCACTACGGGACAATTTAGCACGGCCAATCCACCCTAACCTGCACATCCCTGGCCACTACGATGACAATTTAGAACGACCAATCCACCCTAACCAGCACATCCCTGGACACTGGTGGGCAGCACGGTGGCACAGTGGTTAGCACTGCTGCCTCACAGCGCCTGAGACCCGGGTTCATTTCCCGACTCAGGCGACAGACTGTGTGGAGTTTGCACGTTCTCCCCGTGTCTGCGTGTGTTTCCTCCGGGTGCTCCGGTTTCCTCCCACAGTCCAAAGATGTGCAGGTCAGGTGAATTGGCCATGCTAAATTGCCCATAGTGTTAGGTAAGGGGTAAATGTAGGGGTATGGGTGGGTTGCGCTTCGGCGGGTCGGTGTGGACTTGTTGGGCCGAAGGGCCTGTTTCCACACTGTAAGTAATCTAAAAAAAAACTACGGGACAAATTAGCATGGCCAAACCACTGTAACCTGCACAACCTTGTGCACTGCGGGGGCAATTTAGCACAGCCAATCCCATCCAACCAGCACATCCCTGGACACTACGGGACAAATTAGCATGGCCAAACCACCGTAACCTGCACAACCTTGTGCACTGTGGGGACAATTTAGCACGGCCAATCCCACACTAACCTGCACATCCCTGGGCACTACGGGACAATTTATTACGGCCAGTTCACACTAACCTGCACATCCCTGAGCACTATGGGACAATTTAGTACGGCCAATCCCACCCTAACCTGCAAATCCCTGGGCACTTCGGGGACAATTTAACACAGCCAGTCCCACGCTAACCTGCACATCCCTGGGCACTACGGGACAATTTAGCAAGGACAAACCTACATGTCCCAGGGCACTATGGGGAAAATTTAGCACGACCAATCCACCCTAACCAGCACATCCCAGGGCACTAGTGAACAATTTAGCACGGCCAATCCCACTCTAACCTACACATCGCTGGGCACTACAGGACAATATAGCTCGGCGAAACCACCGTAACCTGCACACCCCTGGGCACCACGGGACAATTTAGCATGGCTAATCCACCCTAACCTGCACGTCCCTGGGTACTACGGGAACAATTTAGCATGGCCAATCCGCCCTAACCTACACGTTCCTGGCCACTACGATGACAATTTAGAACGGCCAATCCACCCTAACCTGCGCATCTCTGGCCACTATGATGACAATTTAGAACGACCAATCCACCCTAACCAGCACATCCCTGGACACTACGGGACAAATTAGCATGGCCAAACCACCGTAACCTGCACAACCTTGTGCACTGCGGGGACGATTTAGCACGACCAATCCCACACTAACCAGCACATCCCAGGGCACTATGGGACAATTTAGCATGGCCAATCCATGTCACCTGCACAACCTTGGGCACTACGGGGACAATTTAGCACAGCCAATCCCACACTAATCTGCACCTCCCTGGGCACTACAGTACAATTTAGCACGGCCAATCCCACCCTAATCTGCACATCCCTGGGAACAACAGGAACAATTTAGCATGGCCAATCCACCCTAACCTGTACATCCCTGGGCGCTACGGGGACAATTTAACTTGGGCAATCCCTCTCTAACCCGCACATCCCTGGGTATTAATAGACAATTTAGCACTGGCAATACACCCTAACCTGCACATCCCTGGGCATTACGGGGACAATTTAACACAGCCAATCCCACCGTAACCTGCACATCGGTGGGCAATACGGGACAATGTAGCACGGACAATCGTGCACTATGGGGACAATTTAGCATGGCCAATCCACTCTAACCTGCACATATCTGAGTACTACGGGGACAAATTAGCACAGCCATCCCCACTCTAACCTGCTTATCCCTGGGCACTACAGGACAATATAGCATGGTCAATGCCACCCTAACATTCACATCCCTGGGCACTACGGGACAATTTAACAGGGCCAATCCCACCCTAACCCACACATCCCTGGGCACTATTGGACAATTTAGCACGACCAATCCACCCTAACCGGCACATCCCTGGTCACTACGGGACAATTTAGTCTGGCCAATCTATGCAACCTGCACTACCTTGGGCACTACGGGTACAATTTAGCACAGCCAATCCCACACTAACCTGCACCTGCTTGGGCACTACAGGTCAAATTAGAACGGCCAATCCCACCCTAATCTGCACATCCCTAGTAACAACAGGGGGAACAACAGGAACAATTTAGCATGGCCAATCCACCCTAACCTGCACATCCCTGGGCGCTATGGGGACAATTTAACTTGGGCAATCCGTCCCTAACCCGCACATTCCTGGGCATTAATGGACAATTTAGCACGTCCAATACACCCTAACCTGCATATCCCTGGGCAATATGGGACAATTTAGCACGGCCAAACCACCCTAACCTGCACATCCCTGGGCACAATTGGGACAATTTAGCACGGCCAATCCATCGTAACCTGCACATCGCTGGGCACTACGACACAAAGATTACGGCCAATCCCACTCTAACCTGCACACCCCTGGGCACTACGGGACAATTTAGCACGGCCAATCCCGCTCTCACTTACACATTGCTGGGCACTACAGGACAATATAGCTCGGCGAATCCACCGTAACCTGCACACCCCTGGGCACCACGGGAACAATTTAGCACGGCCAATCTGCCCTAACCTACGCATCCCTGGCCACTATGATGACAATTTAGCACGGCCAATCCATCCTAACCTGCGCAGTCCTGGGCACTATGGGGACAATTTGGCATGGCCAATCCACCCTAACCTGCACATCCCTGGGCACTACGATGACAATTTAGCACGGCCAATCCATTGTAACCTGCACATCGCTGGGCACTACGACACAACAATTACGGCCAATACCACCCAAACCTGCACATCCCTGGGCACTACAGGACAATATAGCACGGCCAATTGCACCCTAACCTGCACACCCCTGGGCACTATGGGACAATTTAGAACAGCCAATCCCACCCTAATCTGCACATCCTTGGGAACAACAGGGGGAACAACAGGAACAATTTAGCAGGCCAATCCACCCTAACCTGCACATCCCTGGGCGCTACGGGGACAATTTAACTTGGGAAATCCCTCCCTAACCCGCACAACCCTGGGCACTACGGGACAATTTAACATGGCCAAGCCATCGTAACCTGCACATCACTGGGCACTACGACACAAAGATTACGGCCAATCCCACCTAAACCTGCACATCGCTGAGCACTACAGGACAATTTAGCACGGACAATCCCACTCTAAACTGCACATCGCTGGGCACTACAGAACAATATAGCACAGCCAATCCACCATAATCTGCATGTCCCTGTGTACTACGGGAACAATTTAGCAAGGCCAATCCGCCCTAACCTGCACATCCCTGGCCACTATAATGACAATTTAGCACGGCCAAACAATCCTAACCAGCAAATCCCTGGACACTACGGGGACAATTTGGCATGGCCAATCCACCCTAACCTGCACATCCCTGGCCACTACGATGACAATTTAGAATGACCAATCCACCCTAACCTGCACATCCCTGGCCACTACGATGACAATTTAGAACGACCAATCCACCCTAACCTGCACATTCCTGGCCACTACGATGACAATTTAGCACGGCCAATCCACCCTAACCAGCACATCCCTGGGCACTACGGGACAATTTAGCACGGCCAATTCACACTAATCTGCACATCCCTGAGCACTACAAGGACAATTTAGCACGGCCAATTCACACTAACCTGTACATCCCTGGGCACTATGGGACAATTTAGTAGGGCCAATCCCACCATAACCTGCAAATCCCTGGGCATTACGGGGACAATTTAACTTGTGCAATCCCTCTCTAACCCGCACATCCCTGGGCATTAATAGACAATTTAGCACGGCCAATCCACCGTAACCTGTACATCCCTGGGCACAATTGGGACAATTTAGCACGGCCAATCCATTGTAACCTGCACATCGCTGGGCACTACAGGACAATTTAGCAAGGACAATCCCACTCTAACCTGCACATCCCTGGGCATTAATAGACAATTTAGCACGGCCAATGCCACTCTAACCTACACATCGCTGGGCACTACAGGACAATATAGCACGGCCAATCCACCGTAACCTGCACACCCCTGGCCACTACGGGACAATTTAGCACGGCCAATCCCACTCTAACCTACACATCGCTGGCCACTACAGGACAATATAGCACAGCCAATCCACCATAACCTGCACACCCCTGCGCACTACGGGACAATTTAGCACGGCCAATCCACCCTAACCTGCACGTCCCTGTGTACTACAGGAACAATTTAGCAAGGCCAATCCGCCCTAACCTGCACATCCCTGGCCACTACAATGACAATTTAGCACGGCCAAACAATCCTAACCAGCAAATCCCTGGGCACTATGGGGACAATTTGGCATGGCCAATCCACCCTAACCTGCACATCCCTGGCCACTACGATGACAATTTAGTACGACCAGTCCACCCTAACCTGCACATCCCTGGCCACTACGGTGACAATTTAGAACGACCAATCCACCCTAACCTGCACATTCCTGGCCACTACGATGACAATTTAGCACAGCCAATCCACCCTAACCTGCACATCCCTGGGCACTACGGGACAATTTAGCATGGCCAATTCACACTAATCTGCACATCCCTGAGGACTACAAGGACAATTTAGCAGGGCCAATTCACACTAACCTGTACATCCTGGGCCCTATGGGACAATTTAGTAGGGCCAATCCCACCCTAACCTGCAAATCCCTGGGCACTTCGGGGAAAATTTAACACAGCCAGTCCCACGCTAACCTGCACATCCCTGGGCATTACGGGGACAATTTAACTTGTGCAATCCCTCTCTAACCCACACATCCCTGGGCATTAATAGACAATTTAACACAGCCAATATATCCTAACCTGCATATCCCTGGGTACTATGGGACAATTTAGCACGGCCAACCCACCGTAACCTGTACATCCCTGGGCACAATTGGGACAATTTAGCACGGCCAATCCATTGTAACCTGCACATCGCTGGGCACTACAGGACAATTTAGCAAGGACAATCCCACTCTAACCTGCACATCCCTGGGCACTACGGGATAATTTAGCACGGCCAATCCCACTCTAACCTACACATCGCTGGGCACTACAGGACAATATAGCACGGCCAATCCACCGTAACCTGCACACCCTTGGGCACTACAGGACAATTTAGCATGGCCAATCCACCCTAACCTGCACGTCCCTGGGCACTACGGGAACAATTTAGCATGGCCAACCGCTCTAACCTACACATCCCTGGCCACTACGATGACAATTTAGCACTTCCAATCTATCCTAACCTGCACATCCCTGGGCACTCTGGGGACAATTTGGCATGGCCAATCCACCCTAACCTGCACATCCCTGGCCACTACGATGACAATTTAGCACGGCCAATCCATCCTAATCTGCACATCCCTGGGCACTATGGGGACAATTTGGCATGGCCGATCCACCCTAACCTGCACATCCCTGGCCACTACGATGACAATTTAGAACGACCAATCCACCCTAACCTGCACATCTCTGGCCACTACGATGACAATTTAGAACGACCAATCCACCCTAACCAGCACATCCCTGGACACTACGGTACAAATTAGCATGGCCAAACCACCGTAACCTGCACAACCTTGTGCACTACGGGGATAATTTAGCACAGCCAATCCCACACCAACCTGCACATCCCTGGGCACCACGGGACAATTTAGCACAGCCAATTCACACTAACCTGCACATCCCTGGGCAGTACAAGGACAATTTAGCACGGCCATTCACACATACCTGTACATCCCTGAGCACTACGGGACAATTTAGCACGGCCAATCCCACGCTAACCTACACATCCCTGGACACTACGGGACAATTTAGCACGGCCTATCCACCTTAACAAGCACATCCCAGGGCAGTGGGCGGCACGGTGGCACAGTGGTTAGCACTGCTGACTCACAGCGCCTGTAGACCCGGGTTCAATTCCCGACTCAGGCGACTGACTGTGTGGAGTTTGCACGTTCTCCCCGTGTCTGCGTGGGTTTCCTCCGGGTGCTCCGGTTTCCTCCCACAGTTCAAAGATGTGCGGGTCAGGTGAATTGGCCAAGCTAAATTGCCCGTAGTGTTAGGTAAGGGGTAAATGTACGGGTATGGGTGGGTTGCGCTTCGGCGTGTCGGTGTGGACTTGTTGGGCCGAAGGGCCTGTTTCCACACTGTAAGTCTAATCTAAGTCTAATCTAATCCCACCTTAACCTGCACATCCCTGGGCACTACGGGACAATTTAGCACAGCCAATCCACCTTAACAAGCACATCCCAGGGCAGTATGGGACTATTTAGCACGGCCAATCCATGAAACCTGCACAACATTGAGCACTACGGGGACAATTTAGCACAGCCAATCCCACACTAACCTGCACCTCCCTGGGCACTACAGGACAATTTAGCACGGCCAATCCCACCCTAATCTGCACATCCCTAGGCGCTAGGGGGACAATTTAACTTGGGCAATCCCTCCCTAACCATCACATCCCTGGGCATTAATGACAATTTAGCACGGCCACTCCACCCTAACCTGCACATCCCTGGGCACTACGGGACAATTTAGCACGGCAAATCTACCCTAACCTGCACATCCCTGGGAACAATTGGGACAATTTAGCACGGCCAATCCATCGTAAACTGCACAACCCTGGGCACTACAAGGACAATTTACCACAGCTAATCCACTGTAACCTGCACATCACTCGGCACTACGACACAACAATTACTGCCAATACCACCCAAACCTGCACATCGCTGGGCACTACAGGACAATATAGCACGGCCAATTGCACCCTAACCTGCACACCCCTGGGAACTACGGGACAATTTAGGAAGGCAAATCCCACTCTAACCTACACATCGCTGGGCACTACAGGACAATATAGCACAGCCAATCCACTGTGACCTGCACACCCCTGGGCACTACGGAACAATTTAGCATGGCCAATCCAGCCTAACCTGCACGCCCCTGGGCACTACGGGAACAATTTAGCATGGCCAATCCGCCCTAACGTACACATCCCTGGCCACTACGATGATAATTTAGCACGGCCAATCTATCCTAACATGCACATCCCGCGGCACTATGGGGACAATTTGGCATAGCCAATCCACCCTAACCTGCACATCTCTGGCCACTACGGTGACAATTTAGAACGGCCAATCCAACCTAACGTGCACATCCCTGGGCACTACGATGACAATTTAGAACGACCAATCCACCCTAACCTGCACATCCCTGGCCACTACGATGACAATTTTGAACAACCAGTCCACCCTAACCAGCACATCCCTGGACACTACGGGACAAATTAGCATGGCCAAACCACCGTAACCTGCACAACCTTGTGCACTGCGGGGATAATTTAGCACAGCCAATCCCACACTAACCTGCACATCCCTGGGCACTACGGGACTATTTAGCACGGCCAATTCACACTAACCTGCACATCCCTGGGCATTACGGGGACAATTTAACACAGCCAATCCCACCCTAACCTGCACATCGGTGGGCAATACGACACTTTAGCACGGACAATCGTGCACATTGGGGACAATTTAGCATTGCCAATCCACTCTAACCTACACATCTCTGGGTACTAGGGTGATAATATAGCATGGTCACTGCCACCCTAACATTCACATCCCTGGGCACTACGGGACAATTTAGCACGACCAATCGAGCCTAACCGGCACATCCCTGGTCACTGTGGGACAATTTAGTCTGGCCAATCCATGCAACCTGCACAACCTTGGGCACTACGGGGAAAATTTAGCACAGCCAATCCCACACTAACCTGCACCTGCCTGGGAACTACAGGTCAATTTAGAACGGCCAATCCCACCCTAATCTGCACATCCCTGGGCACTACGGGACAATTTAGCACGGCCAATCCACCCTAACCTGCACATCCCTGGGCACAATTGGGACAATTTAGCACGGCCAATCCATCGTAACCTGCACATCGCTGGGCACTACGACACAAAGATTACGTCCAATCCCACTCTAACCTGCACATCGCTGGGCACTACAGGACAATTTAGCACGGACAATCCCACTCTAACCTGCACACCCCTGGGCACTACGAGACAATTTTGCACGGCCAATCAAGCTCTAACCTACACATTGCTGGGCACTACAGGACAATATAGCTCGGCGAATCCACCGTAACCTGCACACCCCTGGGCACCACGGGACAATTTAGCATGGCCAATCCACCCTAATCTGCACGTCCCTTGACACTACGGGAACAATTTAGCACGGCCAATCCGCCCTAACCTACGCATCCCTGGCCACTACGATGACAATTTAGCACGGCCAATCCATCCTAACCTGCACATCCCTGGGCACTATGGGGAAAATTTGGCATGGCCAATCCACCCTAACCTGCACATCCCTGGCCACTACGATGACAATTTAGAACTGCCAATCCACCCTAACCTGCACATCTCTGGCCACTACGATGACAATTTAGAACGACTAATCCACCCTAACCAGCACATTCCTGGACACTACGGGACAAATTAGCATGGCCAATCCACCCTAACCTGCACATCCCTGGCCACAATTGGGACAATTTAGCACGGCCAATCCATCGTAACATGCACATCGCTGGGCACTACGACACAAAGATTACGGCCAATCCCACCTAAACCTGCAAATCGCTGAGCACTACAGGACAATTTAGCACAGACAATCCCACTCTAACCTGCACATCGCTGGGCACTACAGAACAATATAGCACGGCCAATCGCACCCTAACCTGCACACCCCTGGGCACTACGGGACAATTTAGCACGGCCAATCCCACTCTAACCTACACATCATTGGGCACTACAGGACAATATAGCACAGCCAATCCACCGTAACCTGCACACCCCTGCTCACTACGGGACAATTTAGCACGGCCAATCCACCCTAACCTGCACATCCCTGGCCACTACGATGACAATTTAGAACGACCAATCCACCCTAACCAGCACATCCCTGGACACTGGTGGGCAGCACGGTGGCACAGTGGTTAGCACTGCTGCCTCACAGCGCCTGAGACCCGGGTTCATTTCCCGACTCAGGCGACAGACTGTGTGGAGTTTGCACGTTCTCCCCGTGTCTGCGTGTGTTTCCTCCGGGTGCTCCGGTTTCCTCCCACAGTCCAAAGATGTGCAGGTCAGGTGAATTGGCCATGCTAAATTGCCCGTAGTGTTAGGTAAGGGGTAAATGTAGGGGTATGGGTGGGTTGCGCTTCGGCGGGTCGGTGTGGACTTGTTGGGCCGAAGGGCCTGTTTCCACACTGTAAGTAATCTAAAAAAAAACTACGGGACAAATTAGCATGGCCAAACCACTGTAACCTGCACAACCTTGTGCACTGCGGGGGCAATTTAGCACAGCCAATCCCATCCAACCAGCACATCCCTGGACACTACGGGACAAATTAGCATGGCCAAACCACCGTAACTGCACAACCTTGTGCACTGCGGGGACAATTTAGCACGGCCAATCCCACACTAACCTGCACATCCCTGGGCACTACGGGACAATTTATTACGGCCAGTTCACACTAACCTGCACATCCCTGAGCACTATGGGACAATTTAGTACGGCCAATCCCACCCTAACCTGCAAATCCCTGGGCACTTCGGGGACAATTTAACACAGCCAGTCCCACGCTAACCTGCACATCCCTGGGCACTACGGGACAATTTAGCAAGGACAAACCTACACGTCCCAGGGCACTATGGGGAAAATTTAGCACGACCAATCCACCCTAACCAGCACACCCCAGGGCACTAGTGGACAATTTAGCACGGCCAATCCCACTCTAACCTACACATCGCTGGGCACTACAGGACAATATAGCTCGGCGAAACCACCGTAACCTGCACATCCCTGGGCACTACGGGAACAATTTAGCAAGGCCAATCCGCCCTAACCTACACATCCCTGGCCACTACAATGACAATTTAGCACGACCAAAGAATCCTAACCAGCAAGTCCCTGGGCAGTATGGGGACAATTTGGCATGGCCAATCCACCCTAACCTGCACATCCCTGGCCACTACGATGACAATTTAGAACGACCAATCCACCCTAACCAGCACATCCCTGGGCACTACGGGACAAATTAGCATGGCCAAACCACCGTAACCTGCACAACCTTGTGCACTGCGGGGACAATTTAGCACGGCCAATCCCACACTAACCATCACATCCCTGGGCACTACGGGACAATTTATTACAGCCAGTTCACACTAACCTGCACATCCCTGAGCACTACAAGGACAATTTAGCACGGCCAATTCACACTAACCTGTACATCCCTGGACACTTCGGGGACAATTTAGCACGGCCAATCCATCGTAACCTGCACAACCCTGGGCACTATGGGACAATTTAGCACAGCCAATCCACCCTAACCTGCACATCCCTGGGCACAATTGGGACAATTTAGCACAGCCAATCCATCGTAACCTGCACACCCCTGGGCACCCTGACAATTTAGCATGGCCAATCCACCCTAATCTGCACGTCCCTTGACACTACGGGAACAATTTAGCATGGCCAATCCGCCCTAACCTACACATCCCTGGCCACTACAATGACAATTTAGCATGGCCAATCCATCGTAACCTGCACAACCCTGGGCACTATGGGACAATTTAGCACAGCCAATCCACCCTAACCTGCACATCCCTGGGCACAATTGGGACAATTTAGCACAGCCAATCCATCGTAACCTGCACATCGCTGGGCACTACGACACAAAGATTACGGCCAATCCCACCTAAACCTGTACATCGCTGGGCACTACAGGACAATTTAGCACGGACAACCCCACTCTAACCTGCACATCCCTGGGCACTACGGGACAATTTAGCACGGCCAATCCCACTCTAACCTACACATCGCTGGGCACTACAGAACAATATAGCACAGCGAATCAGCCGTAACCTGCACACCCCTGGGCACCCTGACAATTTAGCATGGCCAATCCACCCTAATCTGCACGTCCCTTGACACTACGGGAACAATTTAGCATGGCCAATCCGCCCTAACCTACACATCCCTGGCCACTGCAATGACAATTTAGCATGGCCAATCCATCCTAACCTGCACAGCCCTGGGCACTATGGAGAAAATTTGGCATGGCCAATCCACCCTAACCTGCACATCCCTGGCCACTACGCTGACAATTTAGAACGGCCAATCCACCCTAACCTGCACATCTCTGGCCACTACGATGACAATTTAGAACGACCAATCCACCCTAACCAGCACATCCCTGGACACTACGGGACAAATTAGCATGGCCAATCCACCCTAACCTGCACATCCCTGGGCACAATTGGGACAATTTAGCACGGCCAATCCATCGTAACCTGCACATCGCTGGGCACTACGACACAAAGATTACGGCCAATCCCACCTAAATCTGCACATCGCTGAGCACTGCTGGACAATTTAGCATGGTCAATCCCACTCTAACCTACACATCGCTGGGCACTACAGGACAATATAGCTCGGCGAATCCACCGTAACCTGCACACACCTGGGCACCACGGGACAATTTAGCATGGCGAATCCACCCTAACCTGCACGTCCCTTGACACTACGAGAACAATTTAGCATGGCCAATCTGCCCTAAGCTACACATCCCTGGCCACTACGATGACAATTTAGCACGGCCAATCCATCCTAACCTGCACAGCCCTGGGCACTATGGGGAAAATTTGGCATGGCCAATCCACTCTAACCTGCACATCCCTGGCCACTACGATGACAATTTAGAACGGCCAATCCACCCTAACCTGCACATCTCTGGCCACTACGATGACAATTTAGAACGACCAATCCACCCTAACCAGCACATTCCTGGACACCACGGGACAAATTAGCACGGCCAATCCACCCTAACCTGCACATCCCTGGGCACAATTGGGACAATTTAGCACGGCCAATCCACCGTAACCTGCACACTCCAGCGCACTACGGGACAATTTAGCACGGCCAATCCACCCTAACCTGCATGTCCCTGGGCACTACGGGAACAATTTAGCAAGGCCAATCCGCCCTAACCTACACATCCCTGGCCACTACAATGACAATTTAGCGCAGCCAAACAATCCTAACCAGCAAATCCCTGGGCACTATGGGGACAATTTGGCATGGCCAATCCACCCTAACCTGCACATCTCTGGCCACTACGATGACAATTTAGAACGACCAATCCACCCTAACCAGCACATCCCTGGACACTACGGGACCAATTAGCATGGCCAAACCACCGTAACCTGCACAACCTTGTGCACTGCGGGGACAATTTAGCACAGCAAATCCCACCATAACCAGCACATCCCTGGACTCTACGGGACAAATTAGCAAGGCCAAACCACCGTAACCTGCACAACCTTGTGCACTGCGGGGACAATTTAGCACGGCCAATCCCACACTAACCTGCACATCCCTGGGCACTACGGGACAATTTATTACGGCCAGTTCACACTAACCTGCACATCCCTGAGCACTACAAGGACAATTTAGCACGGCCAATTCACACTAACCTGTACATGTCTGGGCACTATGGGACAATTTAGTACGGCCAATCCCACCCTAACCTGCAAATCCCTGGGCACTTCGGGGACAATTTAACACAGCCAGTCCCACGCTAACCTGCACATCCCTGGGCACTAGGGGACAATTTAGCACGGCCAATCCACCCTAACCTGTACATCCCAGGGCACTATGGGACAATTTAGCACGGCCAATCTATCGTAACCTGCACATCCCTGGGCACTACGACACAAAGATTACGGCCAATCCAACCTAAACCTGCACATCGCTGGGCACTACAGGACAATTTAGCACGGACAATCCCACTCTAACCTGCACACCCCTGGGCACTATGGGACAATTTAGCACGGCCAATCCCACTTTAACCTACACATCGCTGGGCACTACAGAACAATATAGCACAGCGAATCCACCGTAACCTGCACACCCCTGGGCACCCTGACAATTTAGCATGGCCAATCCACCCTAATCTGCACGTCCCTTGACACTACGGGAACAATTTAGCATGGCCAATCCGCCCTAACCTACACATCCCTGGCCACTACAATGACAATTTAGCACGGCCAATCCATCGTAACCTGCACAACCCTGGGCACTATGGGACAATTTAGCACAGCCAATCCACCCTAACCTGCACATCCCTGGGCACAATTGGGACAATTTAGCACAGCCAATCCATCGTAACCTGCACATCGCTGGGCACTACGACACAAAGATTACGGCCAATCCCACCTAAACCTGTACATCGCTGGGCACTACAGGACAATTTAGCACGGACAACCCCACTCTAACCTGCACACCCCTGGGCACTACGGGACAATTTAGCACGGCCAATCCCACTCTAACCTACACATCGCTGGGCACTACAGAACAATATAGCACAGCGAATCAGCCGTAACCTGCACACCCCTGGGCACCCTGACAATTTAGCATGGCCAATCCACCCTAATCTGCACGTCCCTTGACACTACGGGAACAATTTAGCATGGCCAATCCGCCCTAACCTACACATCCCTGGCCACTGCAATGACAATTTAGCATGGCCAATCCATCCTAACCTGCACAGCCCTGGGCACTATGGAGAAAATTTGGCATGGCCAATCCACCCTAACCTGCACATCCCTGGCCACTACGCTGACAATTTAGAACGGCCAATCCACCCTAACCTGCACATCTCTGGCCACTACGATGACAATTTAGAACGACCAATCCACCCTAACCAGCACATTCCTGGACACCACGGGACAAATTAGCACGGCCAATCCACCCTAACCTGCACATCCCTGGGCACAATTGGGACAATTTAGCACGGCCAATCCACCGTAACCTGCACACTCCAGCGCACTACGGGACAATTTAGCACGGCCAATCCACCCTAACCTGCATGTCCCTGGGCACTACAGGAACAATTTAGCAAGGCCAATCCGCCCTAACCTACACATCCCTGGCCACTACAATGACAATTTAGCGCGACCAAACAATCCTAACCAGCAAATCCCTGGGCACTATGGGGACAATTTGGCATGGCCAATCCACCCTAACCTGCACATCCCTGGCCACTTCGATGACAATTTAGAACGACCAATCCACCCTAACCAGCACATCCCTGGACACTACGGGACCAATTAGCATGGCCAAACCACCGTAACCTGTACATCCCTGGGCACTATGGGACAATTTAGTACGGCCAATTCACACTAACCTGTACATCCCTGGGCACTATGGGACAATTTAGTACGGCCAATCCCACCCTAACCTGCAAATCCCTGGGCACTTCGGGGACAATTTAACATAGCCAGTCCCACGCTAACCTGCACATCCCTGGGCACTACGGGACAATTTAGCACGGCCAATCCCACCCTAACCTGTACATCCCTGAGCACTACGGGGACAATTTAGCACGGCCAATCCCACCCTAACCTGCACATCCCTGGGCACTACGGAACAATTTAGCAGGGCCAATCCCACCCTAACCAGCACATCCCAGGGCACTATGGGACAATTTAGCAGTGCCAATCCCACCCTAACCTGCACATCCCAGGGCACTATGGGACAATTTAGCATGGCCAATCCATGCAAGCTGCACAACCTTGGGCACTACGGGGACAATTTAGCACAGCCAATCCACCCTAATCAGTACATCCCTGGGCACTACAGGACATTTTAGCACGGCCAATCCCACACTAACCTGCATAGCGCATGGCATTTCGGGACAATTTAGCACAGACAGTCGACCCTAACCTGCGCTTGCCTGGGCACTACTGGACAATTTCGTATGGCCTGTCCACCTTAATCTGGTCACACTGGGCACTAGGGGGTCAATTTAACAAGGCCAAACCCACTGTGACCTGCACATCTCTAGGCACTAAGCTACAATTTAGCACAGCCAATCCACCCTAACCTACACATCCCTGGGCACTACGAGGACAATTTAGCACAGCCAATTCACCCTAAACTGAACATCCCTAGGCACTACGGGACAATTTAGCACGGACAAACCTGAACTTTCCTGGGCACTATGGGACAATTTAGCCTGGCCTATCCATGCAACCTGCAAAACCTTGAGTACTACGGGGACAATTTAGCACAGCCAATCCCACACTAACCTGCACATCCCTGGGTACTACGGGAAAATTTAGCATGGCCAGTCCCACGCTAACCTGCACATCCCTGGAAACAACAGGACCAATTTAGCATGGCCAATCCACCCTAATCTGCACATCCCTGGACACTACGGGGACAATTTAACTTGGGCAATCCCTCCCTAACCTGCACATCTCTGGGCACTATGGGACAATTTAGCATGGCCATTCCACCCTAACCTGCACTTCCCTGGACAATACGGGACAATTTAGCAGGGCCAATCCCACCCTAACCTGCACATCCCTGTCCACTGCGGGGACAATTTAGCGCGGAAATCCCACCCTAACCTGCACAACCTTGTGCACTAGGGGGACAATTTAACACAGCCAATCCATCCTAACCTGCACATCCATGGGCATTACGGGACAATTTAGCACAACCAATCCACCCTAACCAGCACATCACTGGACACTACGGGGACAATTTAGCTCGGCCAATCCACTCTAACCTGCACTTACCTGGGCACTACGGAGCAATTTAGCACAGCCAAACCACCCAAAACTGCACGTCCCTGGGCATTATGGAACAATTTAGCAGGACCAATCACCCCTAAACTGCACATCCCTGGGCACAATGGGACAATTTAGCATGTGCAATCCACCCTAACCTGCACATCCCTGGGTACTACGGGGACAAATTAGCACATCCAACCCCACTCTAACCTGCTTATCCCTGGGCACTACAGGACAATTTAGCATGGTCAATCCCACCCTAACATTCACATCCCTGGGCACTATGGGACAATTTAAGACGGCCAATCCACCCTATCTTGCACATCCCTGGCCACTACGGGACAATTTACCACGGACAAACCTGCACATCCCTGGCCACTACGATGACAATTTAGCATGGCCCATCCACCCTAACCAGCACATCCCTGGACACTACAGGGTCAATTTAGCACGGCCAATCCACTCTAACCTGCACTTACCTAGGCACTATGGAGCAATTTAGCACAGCCAATCCACCCAAAACTGCACGTCCCTGGGCCCTACAGAACAATTTAGCAGGGCCAATCTCCCCTAAACTGCACATCCCTGGGCACTAGGTACAATTTAGCACAGCCCACCCCACTCTAACTTGCATATCCCTGGGCACTTCAGGACAATTTAGCATGGTCAATCCAACCCTAACATTCACTTCCGTGGGCACTATGGGACAATTTAATGCGGCCAATCCCACCCTAACCCACACATCCCTGGTCTTTATTGGACAATTTAGCGCGGCCAATCCACCCTAACCTGCACATCCCTGGGCACTAAGGGACAATTTAGCACAGCCAAACCACCCAAAACTGCACGTCCCTGGGCATTATGGAACAATTTAGCAGGACCAATCACCCCTAAACTGCACATCCCTGGGCACAATGGGACAATTTAGCATGTGCAATCCACCCTAACCTGCACATCCCTGGGTACTACGGGGACAAATTAGCACATCCAACCCCACTCTAACCTGCTTATCCCTGGGCACTACAGGACAACTTAGCATGGTCATTTCCCACCCTAACATTCACATCCCTGGGCACTACGGGACAATTTAAGACGGCCAATCCACCCTATCTTGCACATCCCTGGTCACTACGGGACAATTTACCACGGACAAACCTGCACATCCCTGGCCACTACGATGACAATTTAGCATGGCCCATCCATCCTAACCAGCACATCCCTGGACACTACGGAGCAATTTAGCACAGCCAATCCACCCAAAACTGCACGTCCCTGGGCCCTACAGAACAATTTAGCAGGGCCAATCTCCCCTAAACTGCACATCCCTGGGCATTAGGTACAATTTAGCACAGCCAACCCCACTCTAACTTGCATATCCCTGGGCACTTCAGGACAATTTAGCATGGTCAATCCAACCCTAACATTCACTTCCCTGGGCACTATGGGACAATTTAATGCGACCAATCCCACCCTAACCCACACATCCCTGGGCACTATTGGACAATTTAGCACGGCCAATCCACCCTAACCTGCACATCCCTGGGCACTAAGGGACAATTTAGCACAGCCAATTCCACTCTACCTTGCGCATCCCTGGGCACTACGGGACAATTTAGCACGGACAAACCTGAATGTCCCTGTGCACTATGGGGACAATTTAGCACAGCCAATCCACCCTAACCAGCACATCCCTGAACACTACGGGAAAATTTAGCCTGGCCAATCCATGCAACCTGCAAAACCTTGGGCACTATGGGGACAATTTAGCACAGCCAATCCCACACTAACCTGCATATCCCTGGGCACTACAAGACAATTCTTCACGGACAATCCACCCTAACCTGCACATCCCACCACACTAAAGGACAATTTAGCATGGCCTATCCACCTTAATCTGCACATCCCTGGGCACTAGGGGGACAATTTAGCACTGCCAAACCCACCCTGAACCGCACATCCCTGGGCACTACGGTACAATTTAGCACTACCAATCCACCCTAACCTGCACATTCCTGTCCACTGTGGGGACAATTTAGCTTGGCCAGTCCACTGTAACCTGCACAACCTTGTGCACTAGGGGGACAATTTAACACAGCCAATCCCACCCTAACCTGCACATCCATGGGCACTAAGGGACAATTTAGCACGGCCAATCCACCCTAACCAGCACATCCATGGACACTACAGGGAGAATTTAGCACGGCCAGTCCACCCAAAACTGCATATCCCTGGGCACTAAGGACAATTTAGCGTGGTCAATCTCACCCTAACATTCACATCCCTGGGCACTATGGGACAATTTAACACGGCCAATCCTCCCTAACCTGCTCATCCCTGGGCACAAAGGGGACAATTTAGCATGGCCAATCCACGCTAACCAATTCATCCCTGGACACTACGAGGTCAATTTCGCACGGCCAATCCACTCTAACCTGCACTTACCTGGGCACTACGGAGCTATTTAGCACAGCCAATCCACCCAAAACTGCATATCCCTGGGCATTATGGAACAATTTAGCAGAGCCAATCCCCCCTAACCTGCATATCCCTGGGCACTACGGGTCAATTTAGCATGGCCAATCCACCCAAACCTGCACATGCCTGGAAACTACGGGACAAGTTAGTATGGCCAATACACCCTAACCTGCACATCCCTGGGTACTACGGGGACAAATTAGCACAGCCAACCCGACTCTTACTTGCATATCCCTGGGCACTACAGGACAATTTAGCATGGTCAATCCCACCCTAACATTCACTTCCCTAGGCACTACGGGACAATTTAACACGGTCAATCCCACACTTATTCACACATCGCTGGGCACTATTGGACATAGAACATAGAAAGATACAGCGCAGTACAGGCCCTTCGGCCCTCGATGTTGCGCCGACCGAATCCTACCTAACCTACACTAGCCCAATAACTCTCAAATGCCTATCCAATGCCCGCTTAAATGACCATAAAGAAGGAGAGTTCACCACTGCTACTGGCAGGGCATTCCATGAACTCACAACCCGCTGTGTAAAGAATCTACCCCTAACATCTGTCCTATACCTACCACCCCTTAATTTAAAGCTGTGTCCCCTAGTAACACCTGACTCCATTAGCGGTAAAAGATTCTCAGTGTCAACCCTATCTAAACCCCTAATCATCTTATACACCTCTATCAAATCTCCCCTAAACCTTCTCTTCTCCAATGAGAACAGCCCCAAGTGCCTCAGCCTTTCCTCATAAGATTTTCCTACCATTCCAGGCAACATCCTGGTAAACCTCCTCTGCACTCGTTCCAATGCCTCCACATCCTTCCTATAGTATGGCGACCAAAACTGCACACAATACTCCAGATGAGGCCGCACCAGAGTCTTATACAACTGCAACATGACCTCAGGACTCCGGAACTCAATTCCTCTACCAATAAAGCCCAGTACACCATATGCCTTCCTCACAGCACTATTTACCTGGGTGGCAACTTTCAGAGATCTGTGTACATGGACACCAAGATCCCTCTGCTCATCCACACTACCAAGTAGCCTACCATTAGCCCAGTAATCCATCTTCTTGTTACTCCTACCAAAGTGAATGACTTCAGACTTAGCTACATTGAATTCCATTTGCCACATTTCTGCCCAGCTCTGCAACTTATCTATATCCCGCTGTAACCTACCACTTCCTTCCTCACTATCCACAACTCCACTGACTTTTGTCTTACCCAAACTTGCTTACCCAGCTTTCAAGCCCTTCCTCTAGATCATTTATAAAGATAACAAAAAGCAATGGTCCCAAAACAGATCCTTGTGGTACACTGCTAGTAACTGCACTCCAAGATGAACATAGTCCATCAACTACTACCCTCTGTCTCCTTCCAGCCAGCCAATTCCTAATCCAAACCTCTAATGTATCCTCAATGCCATACCTCCGTAGTTTTAGCATTAGCCTACCATGGGGAACCTTATCGAACGCCTTACTAAAATCCATATACACAACATCTACTGCTTTACCCTCGTCCACTTCCTTAGTCACCTTCTCAAAGAACTCAATAAGGTTTGTGAGGCACGACCTGCCCTTCACAAAACCATGCTGGCTACCCTTGATCACGTTATTCCTATCCAGATGTTCATAAATCTTATCCCTTACCATTCTCTCTAAGACTTTGCCCACCACTGAAGTCAGACTCACTGGCCTATAGTTACTAGGGCTATGCCTACTCCCTTTCTTGAACAAGGGGACCACATTCGCTATCCTCCAGTCCTCTGGTACTATTCCCGTTGACAATGACGACATAAAAATCCAGGCCAATGGCTCTGCTATCTCCTCCCTAGCTTCCCATAGGATCCTTGGGTAAATGCCATCAGGCCCAGGAGACTTATCTATTTTCATCCTCTCCAATATTCCCAGAACCTCTTCCCTGCATATTTCCAGGCCATCCATTCTAATCATTTGTGACTCCATATTCACATCAGCAACAGTGTCCTGTTCCTGAGTGAATACTGATGAAAAGTATTGATTTAGTGTCTCTCCAATCTCCTCCGCCTCCACACACAACTTCCCACTACTATCCTTGACTGGACCGATACCTACCCTAGACATCCTTTTATTCCTGACATACCTATAGAAAGCCTTTGGGTTTTCCCTAATCCTACCAGCTAAAGACTTTTCATGTCCCCTTCTCGCTTCTCTTAGCTCTCTCTTTAGATCCTTCCTGGCTACCTTATAACTCTCTATCGCCCCAACTGAACCTTCACGCCTCATCTTTACATATGCCGCCTTCTTCCCTTTCACAAGGGATTCCAATTCCTTACTAAACCACGGCTGCCTCACAAGGCCCTTTACACCATGCCTGACTGGTACATACTTATCGAGGACACGTAGTAGCTGCTCCTTGAACAATCCCCACATCTCATTAGTGTTCTTCTCTTGAAGCCTGTTTTTCCAATCCACACATCCTAAGTCATGCCTCACTGCATCATAATTTCCCTGCCCCCAGCTATAACTCTTGCCCTGCAGCGCACACTTATCCCTCTCCATCACTAAAGTAAAAGTCACCGAGTTGTGGTCACTGTCCCCGAAGTGCTCACCTACCTCCAAGTCTAACACCTGGCCTGGTTCATTACCTAGAACCAAATCCAGTATAGCCTCACCTCTTGTTGGCCTGTCTACATATTGTGTCAGGAAACCCTCCTGCACACATTGGACAATTATGGAACAATTTAGCAGGGCCAATCCCCCCTAACCTGCACATCCCTGGGCACTATGGGGACAATTTAGCATGGCCAATCCACCCTAACCTGCACATCCCTGGCCACTTCGGAGCTATTTAGCACAGCCAATCCAGCCAAAACTACATATCCCTGGGCATTATGGATCAATTTAGCAGGGCCAATCCTCCCTAACCTGCACATCCCTGGACACTACGGGACAATTTAGTATGGCCAATCCACCCTAACCTGCACATCCCTGGACACTACAGGGTCAATTTAGCACGTCCAATCCACTCTAACCTGCACATCCCTGGGTACTACGGGGACAAATTAGCACAGCCAACCCGACTCTTACTTGCAAATCCTTGGGCACTACAGGACAATTTAACACAGCCAATCCCACCCTTATCCACACATCATTGGGCACAATTGGACAATTTAGCATGGCCAGTCCACCCTAACCTGCACATCCCTGGGCACTACCGGACAATTTAGCATGGACAAACCTGAACGTCCCTGGGCACTATGGGACAATTTAGCCTGGCCAATCCATGCAACCTGCAAAACCTTGGGCACTACGGGCACAATTTAGCACAGCCAAACCCACACTAACCTGCACATCCCTGGGCACTACGGGAAAATTTAGCACGGCCGGTCCCACGCTAACCTGCACATCCCTGGGCACTATGGGGACAATTTAACTTGGGCAATCTCTCCCTAACCTGCACATCCATGGACACTACGGGGACAATTTAGCACGGCCAAACCACCCTAACCTGCACATCCCTGAGCACTATGGGACAATTTAGCACGGACAAACCTGAACGTCCCTGGGCACAATAGGGACAATTTAGCACGGCCAATCCACCCTAACCAGCAAATCACCGCGCACTACGGGACAATTTAGCCCAGCCAGTCCATGCAACCTGCAAAACCTTGGGCACCACGGGGACAATTTAGCACACAGCCAATCCCACACTAACCTGCGCATCCCTGGGCACTACAGGAAAATTTAGCACAGCCAGTCCCACACTAATCTGCACATCCCTGGGAACAACAGGAACAATTTAGCATGGCCAATCCACCCTAACCTGCATATCCCTGGACACTATGGGGACAATTCATCACGGAGAATCCACCCTAACCTGCACATCCCACCATACTAAGGGACAATTTAGCATGGCCTATCCACCTTAATCTGCACATCCCTGGGCACTAGGGGGACAATTTAGCACTGCCAAACCCACCCTGAACTGCACATCCCTAGGCACTACGGTACAATTTAGCACTACCAATTCACCCTAACCTGCACATCCCACCATACTAAGGGACAATTTAGCATGGCCTATCCACCTTAATCTGCACATCCCTGGGCACTAGGGGGACAATTTAGCACTGCCAAACCCACCCTGAACTGCACATCCCTAGGCACTACGGTACAATTTAGCACTACCAATCCACCCTAACCTGCACATCCCTGGGTACTACGGGGACAAATTAGCACAGCCAACCCGACTCTTACTTGCATATCCCTGGGCACTACAGGACAATTTAGCATGGTCAATCCCACCCTAACATTCACTTCCCTAGGCACTACGGGACAATTTAACACGGTCAATCCCACACTTATTCACACATCGCTGGGCACTATTGGACATAGAACATAGAAAGATACAGCGCAGTACAGGCCCTTCGGCCCTCGATGTTGCGCCGACCGAATCCTACCTAACCTACACTAGCCCAATAACTCTCAAATGCCTATCCAATGCCCGCTTAAATGACCATAAAGAAGGAGAGTTCACCACTGCTACTGGCAGGGCATTCCATGAACTCACAACCCGCTGTGTAAAGAATCTACCCCTAACATCTGTCCTATACCTACCACCCCTTAATTTAAAGCTGTGTCCCCTAGTAACACCTGACTCCCATTAGCGGTAAAAGATTCTCAGTGTCAACCCTATCTAAACCCCTAATCATCTTATACACCTCTATCAAATCTCCCCTAAACCTTCTCTTCTCCAATGAGAACAGCCCCAAGTGCCTCAGCCTTTCCTCATAAGATTTTCCTACCATTCCAGGCAACATCCTGGTAAACCTCCTCTGCACTCGTTCCAATGCCTCCACATCCTTCCTATAGTATGGCGACCAAAACTGCACACAATACTCCAGATGAGGCCGCACCAGAGTCTTATACAACTGCAACATGACCTCAGGACTCCGGAACTCAATTCCTCTACCAATAAAGCCCAGTACACCATATGCCTTCCTCACAGCACTATTTACCTGGGTGGCAACTTTCAGAGATCTGTGTACATGGACACCAAGATCCCTCTGCTCATCCACACTACCAAGTAGCCTACCATTAGCCCAGTAATCCATCTTCTTGTTACTCCTACCAAAGTGAATGACTTCAGACTTAGCTACATTGAATTCCATTTGCCACATTTCTGCCCAGCTCTGCAACTTATCTATATCCCGCTGTAACCTACCACTTCCTTCCTCACTATCCACAACTCCACTGACTTTTGTCTTACCCAAACTTGCTTACCCAGCTTTCAAGCCCTTCCTCTAGATCATTTATAAAGATAACAAAAAGCAATGGTCCCAAAACAGATCCTTGTGGTACACTGCTAGTAACTGCACTCCAAGATGAACATAGTCCATCAACTACTACCCTCTGTCTCCTTCCAGCCAGCCAATTCCTAATCCAAACCTCTAATGTATCCTCAATGCCATACCTCCGTAGTTTTAGCATTAGCCTACCATGGGGAACCTTATCGAACGCCTTACTAAAATCCATATACACAACATCTACTGCTTTACCCTCGTCCACTTCCTTAGTCACCTTCTCAAAGAACTCAATAAGGTTTGTGAGGCACGACCTGCCCTTCACAAAACCATGCTGGCTACCCTTGATCACGTTATTCCTATCCAGATGTTCATAAATCTTATCCCTTACCATTCTCTCTAAGACTTTGCCCACCACTGAAGTCAGACTCACTGGCCTATAGTTACTAGGGCTATGCCTACTCCCTTTCTTGAACAAGGGGACCACATTCGCTATCCTCCAGTCCTCTGGTACTATTCCCGTTGACAATGACGACATAAAAATCCAGGCCAATGGCTCTGCTATCTCCTCCCTAGCTTCCCATAGGATCCTTGGGTAAATGCCATCAGGCCCAGGAGACTTATCTATTTTCATCCTCTCCAATATTCCCAGAACCTCTTCCCTGCATATTTCCAGGCCATCCATTCTAATCATTTGTGACTCCATATTCACATCAGCAACAGTGTCCTGTTCCTGAGTGAATACTGATGAAAAGTATTGATTTAGTGTCTCTCCAATCTCCTCCGCCTCCACACACAACTTCCCACTACTATCCTTGACTGGACCGATACCTACCCTAGACATCCTTTTATTCCTGACATACCTATAGAAAGCCTTTGGGTTTTCCCTAATCCTACCAGCTAAAGACTTTTCATGTCCCCTTCTCGCTTCTCTTAGCTCTCTCTTTAGATCCTTCCTGGCTACCTTATAACTCTCTATCGCCCCAACTGAACCTTCACGCCTCATCTTTACATATGCCGCCTTCTTCCCTTTCACAAGGGATTCCAATTCCTTACTAAACCACGGCTGCCTCACAAGGCCCTTTACACCATGCCTGACTGGTACATACTTATCGAGGACACGTAGTAGCTGCTCCTTGAACAATCCCCACATCTCATTAGTGTTCTTCTCTTGAAGCCTGTTTTTCCAATCCACACATCCTAAGTCATGCCTCACTGCATCATAATTTCCCTGCCCCCAGCTATAACTCTTGCCCTGCAGCGCACACTTATCCCTCTCCATCACTAAAGTAAAAGTCACCGAGTTGTGGTCACTGTCCCCGAAGTGCTCACCTACCTCCAAGTCTAACACCTGGCCTGGTTCATTACCTAGAACCAAATCCAGTATAGCCTCACCTCTTGTTGGCCTGTCTACATATTGTGTCAGGAAACCCTCCTGCACACATTGGACAATTATGGAACAATTTAGCAGGGCCAATCCCCCCTAACCTGCACATCCCTGGGCACTATGGGGACAATTTAGCATGGCCAATCCACCCTAACCTGCACATCCCTGGCCACTTCGGAGCTATTTAGCACAGCCAATCCAGCCAAAACTACATATCCCTGGGCATTATGGATCAATTTAGCAGGGCCAATCCTCCCTAACCTGCACATCCCTGGACACTACGGGACAATTTAGTATGGCCAATCCACCCTAACCTGCACATCCCTGGACACTACAGGGTCAATTTAGCACGTCCAATCCACTCTAACCTGCACATCCCTGGGTACTACGGGGACAAATTAGCACAGCCAACCCGACTCTTACTTGCAAATCCTTGGGCACTACAGGACAATTTAACACAGCCAATCCCACCCTTATCCACACATCATTGGGCACAATTGGACAATTTAGCATGGCCAGTCCACCCTAACCTGCACATCCCTGGGCACTACCGGACAATTTAGCATGGACAAACCTGAACGTCCCTGGGCACTATGGGACAATTTAGCCTGGCCAATCCATGCAACCTGCAAAACCTTGGGCACTACGGGCACAATTTAGCACAGCCAAACCCACACTAACCTGCACATCCCTGGGCACTACGGGAAAATTTAGCACGGCCGGTCCCACGCTAACCTGCACATCCCTGGGCACTATGGGGACAATTTAACTTGGGCAATCTCTCCCTAACCTGCACATCCATGGACACTACGGGGACAATTTAGCACGGCCAAACCACCCAAAACTGCATATCCCTGGGCACTACAGGGACAATTTAGCACAGCTAATTCCACCCTAACCTGCACATCCCTGAGCACTATGGGACAATTTAGCACGGACAAACCTGAACGTCCCTGGGCACAATAGGGACAATTTAGCACGGCCAATCCACCCTAACCAGCAAATCACCGCGCACTACGGGACAATTTAGCCCAGCCAGTCCATGCAACCTGCAAAACCTTGGGCACCACGGGGACAATTTAGCACACAGCCAATCCCACACTAACCTGCGCATCCCTGGGCACTACAGGAAAATTTAGCACAGCCAGTCCCACACTAATCTGCACATCCCTGGGAACAACAGGAACAATTTAGCATGGCCAATCCACCCTAACCTGCATATCCCTGGACACTATGGGGACAATTCATCACGGAGAATCCACCCTAACCTGCACATCCCACCATACTAAGGGACAATTTAGCATGGCCTATCCACCTTAATCTGCACATCCCTGGGCACTAGGGGGACAATTTAGCACTGCCAAACCCACCCTGAACTGCACATCCCTAGGCACTACGGTACAATTTAGCACTACCAATTCACCCTAACCTGCACATCCCACCATACTAAGGGACAATTTAGCATGGCCTATCCACCTTAATCTGCACATCCCTGGGCACTAGGGGGACAATTTAGCACTGCCAAACCCACCCTGAACTGCACATCCCTAGGCACTACGGTACAATTTAGCACTACCAATCCACCCTAACCTGCACATCCCTGGGTACTACGGGGACAAATTAGCACAGCCAACCCGACTCTTACTTGCATATCCCTGGGCACTACAGGACAATTTAGCATGGTCAATCCAACCCTAACATTCACTTCCCTGGGCACCACGGGACAATTTAACACGGCCAATCCCACGGGCGGCACGGTGGCACAGTGGTTAGCACTGCTGCCTCACAGCGCCAGGGACCTGGGTTCAATTCCCGCCTCAGGCGACTGACTGTGTGGAGTTTGCACGTTCTCCCCGTGTCTGCGTGGGTTTCCTCCGGGTGCTCCGGTTTCCTCCCACAGTCACAAAGATGTGCGGGTCAGGTGAATTGGCCATGCTAAATTGCCCGTAGTGTTAGGTAAGGGATATATGTAGGGGTATGGGTGGGTTGCGCTTCAGCGGGTCGGTGTGGACTTGTTGGGCCGAAGGGCCTGTTTCCACACTGTAAGTAATCTAATCTAAGTAATCTAATCTAATCTTATCCACACATCCCTGGGCACTATTGAACAATTATGAAACACTTTAGCAGGGCCAATCCCCCCTAACCTGCACCTTCCTGGGCACTATGGGGACAATTTAGCATGGCCAATCCACCCTAACTTGCACATCCCTGGCCACTTCGGAGCTATTTAGCACAGCCAATCCAGCCAAAACTACATATCCCTGGGCATTATGGATCAATTTAGCAGGGCCAATCCTCCCTAACCTGCACATCCCTGGACACTACGGGACAATTTAGTATGGCCAATCCACCCTAACCTGCACATCCCTGGACACTACAGGGTCAATTTAGCACGTCCAATCCACTCTAACCTGCACATCCCTGGGTACTACGGGGACAAATTAGCACAGCCAACCCGACTCTTACTTGCAAATCCTTGGGCACTACAGGACAATTTAACACAGCCAATCCCACCCTTATCCACACATCATTGGGCACAATTGGACAATTTAGCATGGCCAGTCCACACTAACCTGCACATCCCTGGGCACTACCGGACAATTTAGCATGGACAAACCTGAACGTCCCTGGGCACTATGGGACAATTTAGCCTGGCCAATCCATGCAACCTGCAAAACCTTGGGCACTACGGGCACAATTTAGCACAGCCAAACCCACACTAACCTGCACATCCCTGGGCACTACGGGAAAATTTAGCACGGCCGGTCCCACGCTAACCTGCACATCCCTGGGCACTATGGGGACAATTTAACTTGGGCAATCTCTCCCTAACCTGCACATCCATGGACACTACGGGGACAATTTAGCACGGCCAAACCACCCAAAACTGCATATCCCTGGGCACTACAGGGACAATTTAGCACAGCTAATTCCACCCTAACCTGCACATCCCTGAGCACTATGGGACAATTTAGCACGGACAAACCTGAACGTCCCTGGGCACAATAGGGACAATTTAGCACGGCCAATCCACCCTAACCAGCAAATCACCGCGCACTACGGGACAATTTAGCCCAGCCAGTCCATGCAACCTGCAAAACCTTGGGCACCACGGGGACAATTTAGCACACAGCCAATCCCACACTAACCTGCGCATCCCTGGGCACTACAGGAAAATTTAGCACAGCCAGTCCCACACTAATCTGCACATCCCTGGGAACAACAGGAACAATTTAGCATGGCCAATCCACCCTAACCTGCATATCCCTGGACACTATGGGGACAATTCATCACGGAGAATCCACCCTAACCTGCACATCCCACCATACTAAGGGACAATTTAGCATGGCCTATCCACCTTAATCTGCACATCCCTGGGCACTAGGGGGACAATTTAGCACTGCCAAACCCACCCTGAACTGCACATCCCTAGGCACTACGGTACAATTTAGCACTACCAATTCACCCTAACCTGCACATCCCACCATACTAAGGGACAATTTAGCATGGCCTATCCACCTTAATCTGCACATCCCTGGGCACTAGGGGGACAATTTAGCACTGCCAAACCCACCCTGAACTGCACATCCCTAGGCACTACGGTACAATTTAGCACTACCAATCCACCCTAACCTGCACATCCCTGGGTACTACGGGGACAAATTAGCACAGCCAACCCGACTCTTACTTGCATATCCCTGGGCACTACAGGACAATTTAGCATGGTCAATCCAACCCTAACATTCACTTCCCTGGGCACCACGGGACAATTTAACACGGCCAATCCCACGGGCGGCACGGTGGCACAGTGGTTAGCACTGCTGCCTCACAGCGCCAGGGACCTGGGTTCAATTCCCGCCTCAGGCGACTGACTGTGTGGAGTTTGCACGTTCTCCCCGTGTCTGCGTGGGTTTCCTCCGGGTGCTCCGGTTTCCTCCCACAGTCACAAAGATGTGCGGGTCAGGTGAATTGGCCATGCTAAATTGCCCGTAGTGTTAGGTAAGGGATATATGTAGGGGTATGGGTGGGTTGCGCTTCAGCGGGTCGGTGTGGACTTGTTGGGCCGAAGGGCCTGTTTCCACACTGTAAGTAATCTAATCTAAGTAATCTAATCTAATCTTATCCACACATCCCTGGGCACTATTGAACAATTATGAAACACTTTAGCAGGGCCAATCCCCCCTAACCTGCACCTTCCTGGGCACTATGGGGACAATTTAGCATGGCCAATCCACCCTAACTTGCACATCCCTGGCCACTTCGGAGCTATTTAGCACAGCCAATCCAGCCAAAACTACATATCCCTGGGCATTATGGATCAATTTAGCAGGGCCAATCCTCCCTAACCTGCACATCCCTGGACACTACGGGACAATTTAGTATGGCCAATCCACCCTAACCTGCACATCCCTGGACACTACAGGGTCAATTTAGCACGTCCAATCCACTCTAACCTGCACATCCCTGGGTACTACGGGGACAAATTAGCACAGCCAACCCGACTCTTACTTGCAAATCCTTGGGCACTACAGGACAATTTAACACAGCCAATCCCACCCTTATCCACACATCATTGGGCACAATTGGACAATTTAGCATGGCCAGTCCACCCTAACCTGCACATCCCTGGGCACTACCGGACAATTTAGCATGGACAAACCTGAACGTCCCTGGGCACTATGGGACAATTTAGCCTGGCCAATCCATGCAACCTGCAAAACCTTGGGCACTACGGGCACAATTTAGCACAGCCAAACCCACACTAACCTGCACATCCCTGGGCACTACGGGAAAATTTAGCACGGCCGGTCCCACGCTAACCTGCACATCCCTGGGCACTATGGGGACAATTTAACTTGGGCAATCTCTCCCTAACCTGCACATCCATGGACACTACGGGGACAATTTAGCACGGCCAAACCACCCAAAACTGCATATCCCTGGGCACTACAGGGACAATTTAGCACAGCTAATTCCACCCTAACCTGCACATCCCTGAGCACTATGGGACAATTTAGCACGGACAAACCTGAACGTCCCTGGGCACAATAGGGACAATTTAGCACGGCCAATCCACCCTAACCAGCAAATCACCGCGCACTACGGGACAATTTAGCCCAGCCAGTCCATGCAACCTGCAAAACCTTGGGCACCACGGGGACAATTTAGCACACAGCCAATCCCACACTAACCTGCGCATCCCTGGGCACTACAGGAAAATTTAGCACAGCCAGTCCCACACTAATCTGCACATCCCTGGGAACAACAGGAACAATTTAGCATGGCCAATCCACCCTAACCTGCATATCCCTGGACACTATGGGGACAATTCATCACGGAGAATCCACCCTAACCTGCACATCCCACCATACTAAGGGACAATTTAGCATGGCCTATCCACCTTAATCTGCACATCCCTGGGCACTAGGGGGACAATTTAGCACTGCCAAACCCACCCTGAACTGCACATCCCTAGGCACTACGGTACAATTTAGCACTACCAATTCACCCTAACCTGCACATCCCACCATACTAAGGGACAATTTAGCATGGCCTATCCACCTTAATCTGCACATCCCTGGGCACTAGGGGGACAATTTAGCACTGCCAAACCCACCCTGAACTGCACATCCCTAGGCACTACGGTACAATTTAGCACTACCAATCCACCCTAACCTGCACATCCCTGGGTACTACGGGGACAAATTAGCACAGCCAACCCGACTCTTACTTGCATATCCCTGGGCACTACAGGACAATTTAGCATGGTCAATCCAACCCTAACATTCACTTCCCTGGGCACCACGGGACAATTTAACACGGCCAATCCCACGGGCGGCACGGTGGCACAGTGGTTAGCATTGCTGCCTCACAGCGCCAGGGACCTGGGTTCAATTCCCGCCTCAGGCGACTGACTGTGTGGAGTTTGCACGTTCTCCCCGTGTCTGCGTGGGTTTCCTCCGGGTGCTCCGGTTTCCTCCCACAGTCACAAAGATGTGCGGGTCAGGTGAATTGGCCATGCTAAATTGCCCGTAGTGTTAGGTAAGGGATATATGTAGGGGTATGGGTGGGTTGCGCTTCAGCGGGTCGGTGTGGACTTGTTGGGCCGAAGGGCCTGTTTCCACACTGTAAGTAATCTAATCTAAGTAATCTAATCTAATCTTATCCACACATCCCTGGGCACTATTGAACAATTATGAAACACTTTAGCAGGGCCAATCCCCCCTAACCTGCACCTTCCTGGGCACTATGGGGACAATTTAGCATGGCCAATCCACCCTAACTTGCACATCCCTGGCCACTTCGGAGCTATTTAGCACAGCCAATCCAGCCAAAACTACATATCCCTGGGCATTATGGATCAATTTAGCAGGGCCAATCCCACCCTTATCCACACATCGCTGGGCACTATTGGACAATTATGGAACAATTTAGCAGGGCCAATCCCCCCTAACCTGCACATCCCTGGACACTACGTGGTCAATTTAGCACGGCCAATCCACTCTAACCTGCACATCCCTGGGTACTACGGGGACAAATTAGCACAGCCAACCCGACTCTTACTTGCATATCCCTGGGCTCTACAGGACAATTTAGCATGGTCAATCCCACCCTAACATTCACTTCCCTGGGCACCATGGGACAATTTAACACGTCCAATCCCACCCTTATCCACACATCGCTGGGCACTATTGGACAATTATGGAACAATTTAGCAGGGCCAATCCCCCCTAACCTGCACATCCCTGGGCACTATGGGGACAATTTAGCATGGCCAATCCACCCTAACTTGCACATCCCTGGATACTACGGGGATAAATTAGCACGGCCAACCCGACTCTTACTTGCATATCCCTGGGCTCTACAGGACAATTTGGCACGGCCAATCCCACCCTTATCCACACATCACTGGGCACTATTGGACAATTTAGCATGGCCAATCCACCCTAACCTGCACATCCCTGGGCACTACGGGACAATTTAGCACGGACAAACCTGAACGTCCCTGGGCACTATGGGGACAATTTAGCACAGCCAATCCACCCTAACCAGCACATCCCTGGGCACTACGGGACAATTTAACCTGGCCAATCCTTGCAAGCTGCAAAACCTTGGGCACTACGGGCACAATTTAGCACAGCCAATCCCACACTAACCTGCACATCCCTGGGCACTACAAGACAATTCATCACGGACAATCCACCCTAACCTGCACATCCCACCACACTACGGGAAAATTTAGCACGGCCAGTCCCACACTAATCTGCATATCCCTGGGAACAACAGGAACAATTTTGCATGGCCAATTCACCCCAACCTGCGTATCACTGGACACTATGGGGACATTTAACTTGGGCAATCCCTCCCTAACCCGCACATCCCTGGGCACTACGGTACAATTTAGCACGGACAAGCCACCCTAACCTGCACATCCCACCATACTAAGGGACAATTTAGCATGGCCTATCCACCTTAATCTGCACATCCCTGGGCACTAGGGGGACAATTTAGCACTGCCAAACCCACCCTAGGCACTACGGTACAATTTAGCACTACCAATCCACCCTAACCTGCACATCCCTGGGCACTACAGGACGATTTAGCACGGCCAATCCCACCGTAACCTGCAAATCCGTGGGCAATACAGGACAATTTAACATGGCCAATCCACCGTACCTGCACATCCATAGAAACTACAGGACATTTTAGCATGTCCAATCCTCCCTATTCTACACATTGCTGGGCACTACGGGACAATTTAGCATGGACAAACCTGAACGTCCCTGGGCATTAGGTGGACAATTTAGCACAGCCAATCCCACCCTAACCTGCACATCCCTGGGAAATACGGGGACAATTTAGCACGGCCAATCCCACCCTAACCTGCACATCCCTGGGAACAACAGGAACAATTTAGCATGGCCAATCCATTCTAACCTGCACATCCCTGGGCACTATGGGGACAATTTTACTTGGGCAATCCCTTCCTAACCCGCACATCCCTGGGCACTACTGGACAATTTAACAGGGCCAATCCCACCCTAACCTGCACAACCCTGGGCAGTAGGGGGACAATTTAGCACAGCCAATCCCACCCTAACCTGCACATCCCTGGGAAATACGGGGACAATTTAGCACGGCCAATCCCACCCTAACCTGCACATCCCTGGGAACAACAGGAACAATTTAGCATGGCCAATCCATTCTAACCTGCACATCCCTGGGCACTATGGGGACAATTTTACTTGGGCAATCCCTTCCTAACCCGCACATCCCTGGGCACTACTGGACAATTTAACAGGGCCAATCCCACCCTAACCTGCACAACCCTGGGCAGTAGGGGGACAATTTAGCACGGTCAATCCCACCCTAACCTGCACATCTCTGGGCACTACAGTACAATTTAGCATAGCCAGTCCCACCCTAACATGCACATCTCTGGGCACTACGGGACAATTTAGCATAGCCAGTCCGACCCTAACCTGCACATCTCTGGGCACTACGGTACAATTTAGCATAGCCAGTCCCACCCTAACCTGTACTTCCCTGGGCACCACGGGGACAATTTAGCACGGCCAATTCCACACTAACCTGTACTTCCCTGGGCACTACGGGGACAATTTAGCATGGCCAATCCACTGTAACCTGCACATTGCTGGGCACTATGACACAAGGATTACGGCCAATCCCACCCAAACCTGCACATCGCTGGGCACTGTGGGACAATTTAGCGCGACCAATCCCACCCTAACCTGCACATCCCAGGGCACTACGGGACAATATAGCATGGCCAGTCCCACCCTAACCTGCATTTCGCAGGGCATTACGGGACAATTTAACATGGCCAATCCACCCTAACCTGCATATCGCAGGGCATTACGGGACAATTTAGCACAGACAGTCGACCCTAACCTGCTCATGCCTGGGCACTACGGGACAATTTCATGTGGCCTGTCTGCCTTAATCTGCACACCCTGGGCACTAGGGGGACAATTTAACAAGGCCAAACCGACTGTAACCTGCACATCCCTGGGCACTAAGGTACAATTTAGCACGGCCAATCCACCTTAACCTGCACATCCCTAGGCATTAAGGTACAATTTAGCACGGCCAATCCACCCTAACCTGCACAACCCTGGGCACTACAAGGACAATTTAGCACGGCCAATTCACCCTAACCTGCACATTCCTAGGCACTAAGGTACAATTTATCACGGCCAATCCACCCTAACCTGCACATCCCTGGGCACTACGAGGACAATTTAGCACGGCCAATCCACCCTAACCTGCACATCCCTGGGCACAACGGGGACAATTTAGCACAGCCAATCCCACCCTAACCTGCACATCCCTGGGCACTACGGGACAATTCAGTACGGCAAATCCACCCTAACCTGCACATCCCTGGGCACTACGGAGCTATTTAGCACGGCCAATCCACCCAAAACAGCATATCCCTGGGCACTACGGAACAATTTAGCATGACCAATCCACCCAAAACAGCATATTCCTGGGCACTACGGAACAATTTAGCACGGCCAATCCACCCTAACCTACACAACCCTGGGCAATTTAGCATGGACAAACCTGAACGTCCCTGGGCATTAGGGGGACAATTTAGCACAGACAGTCCCACAATAACCTACACATTCCTGGGCAGTACTGGAAAGTTTAGCACGGCCAGTCACACCCTAACCTGCACATCGCTGGGAGCAACAGGAACAATTTAGCATGGCCAATCCATCCTAACCTGCACATCCCTGGGAACTACGGGGACAATTTTACTTGGGCAATCCCTCCCTAACCCGCACATCCCTGTGCACTACTGGACAATTTAACAGGGCCAATCCCACCCTAACCTGCACATCCCTGGGCAGTAGGGGGACAATTTAGCACGGTCAATCCACACTAACCTGCACATCCCTGGGCACAACAGGACATTTTAACACGGCCAATCCCACCCTAACCTGCACATCTCTGGGCACTACGGTACAATTTAGCATAGCCAGTCCCACCCTAACCTGTACTTCCCTGGGCACTACGGGGACAATTTTACTTGGGCAATCCCTCCCTAACCCGCACATCCCTGTGCACTACTGGACAATTTAACAGGGCCAATCCCACCCTAACCTGCACATCCCTGGGCAGTAGGGGGACAATTTAGCACGGTCAATCCACACTAACCTGCACATCCCTGGGCACAACAGGACATTTTAACACGGCCAATCCCACCCTAACCTGCACATCTCTGGGCACTACGGTACAATTTAGCATAGCCAGTCCCACCCTAACCTGTACTTCCCTGGGCACTACGGGGACAATTTAGCATAGCCAATTCCACCCTAACCTGTACCTACCTGGGCACTACGGAGACAATTTAGCACGGCCAATTCCACCCTAACCTTTACCTCCCTGGGCACTACCAGGACAATTTAGCATGGCCAATCCACTGTAACCTGCACATCGCTGGGCACTATGACACAAGGATTACGGCCAATCCCACCTTAACCTGCACATCCCTGGGCACTACAAGACAATTTAGCATGGCCAGTCCCAATCTAACCTGCATTTCGCAGGGCATTACGGGACAATTTAACATGGCCAATCCACCGTACCTGCACATCCATATAAACTACAGGACATTTTAGCATGTCCAATCCTCCCTATTCTACACATTGCTGGGCACTATGGGACAATTTAGCATGGACAAACCTGAACGTCCCTGGGCATTAGGGGGACAATTTAGCACAGCCAGTCCCACAATAACCTGCACATTCCTGGGCACTACTGGAAAATTTAGAATGGCCAGTCCCACCCTAACCTGCACATCCCTGGGAAGAACAGGAACAATTTAGCATGGCCAATCCACCCTAACCAGCACATCCCTGGGCACTATGGGGACAATTTTACTTGGGCAATCCCTTCCTAACCCGCACATCCCTGGGCACTACTGGACAATTTAACAGGGCCAATCCCACCCTAACCTGCACATCCCTGGGCAGTAGGGGGACAATTTAGCACGGTCAATCCACCCTAACCTGCACATCTCTGGGCACTACAGTACAATTTAGCATAGCCAGTCCAACCCTAACATGCACATCTCTGGGCACTACGGGACAATTTAGCATAGCCAGTCCCACCGTAACCTGCACATCTCTGGGCACTACAGTACAATTTAGCATAGCCAGTCCCACCCTAACCTGCACATCTCTGGGCACTACGGGACAATTTAGTATAGCCAGTCCCACCCTAACATGCACACCTCTGGGCACTACGGTACAATTTAGCCTAGCCAGTCCCACCCTAACCTGTACTTCCCTGGGCACTACGGGGACAATTTAGCATGGCCAATTCCACCCTAACCTGTACCTACCTGGGCACTACGGGGACAATTTAGCACGGCCAATTCCACCCTAACCTTTACATCCCTGGGCACTACCAGGACAATTTAGCATGGCCAATCCACTGTAACCTGCACATCGCTGGGCACTATGACACAAGGATTACGGCCAATCCCACCCAAACCTGCACATCGCTGGGCACTGTGGGACAATTTAGCGCGACCAATCCCACCCTAACCTGCACATCCCTGGGCACTACGGGACAATTTAGCATGGCCAGTCCCACCCTAACCTGCATTTCGCAGGGCATTACGGGACAATTTAACATGGCCAATCCACCCTAACCTGCATATCGCAGGGCATTACGGGACAATTTAGCACAGACAGTCGACCCTAACCTGCTCATGCCTGGGCACTACGGGACAATTTCATATGGCCTGTCTGCCTGAACCTGCACACCCTGGGCACTAGGGGGACAATTTAACAAGGCTAAACCGACTGTAACCTGCACATCCCTAGGCACTAAGGTACAATTTAGCACGGCCAGTCCACCCTAACCTGCACATCCCTGGGCACTACGAGGACAATTTAGCACGGCCAATTCACTCTAACCTGCACATTCCTAGGCACTAAGGTACAATTTAGCACGTCCAATCCACCCTAACCTGCACATCCCTGGGCACAATGGGGACAATTTAGCACAGCCAATCCCACCCTAACCTGCACATCCCTGGGCACTACGGGACAATTTAGCATGGACAAACCTGATCGTCCCTGGGTATTAGGGGGACAATTTAGCACAGCCAGTCCCACAATAACCTGCACATTCCTGGGCAGTACTGGAAAGTTTAGCACGGCCAGTCCCACGCAAACCTGCACATCCCAGGGAACAACAGGAACAATTTAGCATGGCCAATCCACCCTAACCTGCACATCCCTGGGCACTACGGGGACAATTTTACTTGGGCAATCCCTCCCTAACCCGCACATCCCTGTGCACTACTGGACAATTTAACAGGGCCAATCCCACCCTAACCTGCACATCCTTGGGCAGTAGGGGGACAATTTAGCACGGTCAATCCACCCTAACCTGCACATCCCTGGGCACAACAGGACATTTTAACACGGCCAATCCCACCCTAACCTGCACATCTCTGGGCACTACGGGACAATTTAGCATAGCCAGTCCCACCCTAACCTGTACTTCCCTGGGCACTACCAGGACAATTTAGCATGGCCAATCCACTGTAACCTGCACATCGCTGGGCACTATGACACAAGGATTACGGCCAATCCCACCCAAACCTGCACATCGCTGGGCACTGTGAGACAATTTAGCGCGACCAATCCCACCCTAACCTGCACATCCCTGGGCACTACGAGACAATTTAGCATGGCCAGTCCCACCCTAACCTGCATTTCGCAGGGCATTACGGGACTATTTAACATGGCCAATCCATCCTAACCAGCATATCGCAGGGCATTACGGGACAATTTAGCACAGACAGTCGACCCTAACCTGCTCATGCCTGGGCACTAAGGGACAATTTCGTATGGCCTGTCTGCCTTAATCTGCACACCCTGGGCACTAGGGGGACAATTTAACAAGGCCAAACCGACTGTAACCTGCACATCCCTAGGCACTAAAGTACAATTCAGCACGGCCAGTCCACTCTAACCTGCACATCCCTGGGCACTACGAGGACAATTTAGCACGGCCAATCCACCCTAACCTGCACATCCCTGGGCACAACGGGGACAATTTAGCACAGCCAATCCCACCCTAACCTGCACATCCCTGGGCACTACGAGACAATTTAGCATGGCCAGTCCCACCCTAACCTGCATTTCGCAGGGCATTACGGGACAATTTAACATGGCCAATCCATCCTAACCTGCATATCGCAGGGCATTACGGGACAATTTAGCACAGACAGTCGACCCTAACCTGCTCATGCCTGGGCACTACGGGACAATTTCGTATGGCCTGTCTGCCTTAATCTGCACACACCTGAGCACTAGGGGGACAATTTAACAAGGCCAAACCGACTGTAACCTGCACATCCCTAGGCACTAAAGTACAATTCAGCACGGCCAGTCCACCCTAACCTGCACATCCCTAGGCACTAAGGTACAATTTAGCACGGCCAATCCACCCTAACCTGCACATCCCTGGGCACTACGAGGACAATTTAGCACGGCCAATCCCACCCTAACCTGCACATCCCAGGGCAGTAGGGGGACAATTTAGCACGTCCAATCCACCCTAACCTGCACATCCCTGGGCACTACGGTACAATTTAGCATAGCCAGTCCCACCCTAACCTGCACATCTCTGGGCACTACGGGACAATTTAACATAGCCAGTCCCACCCTAACCTGCACATCTCTGGGCACTACAGTACAATTTAGCACAGCCAGTCCCACAATAACCTGCACATTCCTGGGCACTACTGGAAAATTTAGAACGGCCAGTCCCACCCTAACCTGCACATCCCAGGGAAGAACAGGAACAATTTAGCATGGCCAATCCACCCTAACCTGCACATCCCTGGGCACTATGGGGACAATTTTACTTGGGCAATCCCTTCCTAACCCGCACATCCCTGGGCACTACTGGACAATTTAACAGGGCCAATCCCACCCTAACCTGCACATCCCTGGGCAGTAGGGGGACAATTTAGCACGGTCAATCCACCCTAACCTGCACATCTCTGAGCACTACAGTACAATTTAGCATAGCCAGTCCCACCCTAACCTGCACATCTCTGGGCACTACGGGACAATTTAGCATAGCCAGTCCCACCGTAACCTGCACATCTCTGGGCACTACAGTACAATTTAGCATAGCCAGTCCCACCCTAACCTGCACATCTCTGGGCACCACGGGACAATTTAGTATAGCCAGTCCCACCCTAACCTGCACATCTCTGGGCACTACGGTACAATTTAGCCTAGCCGGTCCCACCCTAACCTGTACTTCCCTGGGCACCACGGGGACAATTTAGCACGGCCATTTCCACCCTAACCTGTACTTCCCTGGGCACTACAGGGACAATTTAGAACGGCCAATTCCACCCTAACCTTTACATCCCTGGGCACTACCAGGACAATTTAGCATGGCCAATCCACTGTAACCTGCACATCGCTGGGCACTATGACACAAGGATTACGGCCAATCCCACCCAAACCTGCACATCGCTGGGCACTGTGGGACAATTTAGCGCGACCAATCCCACCCTAACCTGCAAATCCCTGGGCACTACAGGACAATTTAGCATGGCCAGTCCCACCCTAACCTGCATTTCGCAGGGCATTACGGGACAATTTAACATGGCCAATCCACCCTAACCTGCATTTCGCAGGGCATTACGGGACAATTTCACATGGCCAATCCATCCTAACCTGCATATCGCAGGGCATTACGGGATAATTTAGCACAGACAGTCGACCCTAACCTGCTCATGCCTGGGCACTACGGGACAATTTCGTATGGCCTGTCTGCCTTAATCTGCACACACCTGAGCACTAGGGGGACAATTTAACAAGGCCAAACCGACTGTAACCTGCACATCCCTAGGCACTAAAGTACAATTCAGCACGGCCAGTCCACCCTAACCTGCACATCCCTAGGCACTAAGGTACAATTTAGCACGGCCAATCCACCCTAACCTGCACATCCCTGGGCACTACGAGGACAATTTAGCACGGCCAATCCCACCCTAACCTGCACATCCCAGGGCAGTAGGGGGACAATTTAGCACGTCCAATCCACCCTAACCTGCACATCCCTGGGCACTACGGTACAATTTAGCATAGCCAGTCCCACCCTAACCTGCACATCTCTGGGCACTACGGGACAATTTAACATAGCCAGTCCCACCCTAACCTGCACATCTCTGGGCACTACAGTACAATTTAGCACAGCCAGTCCCACAATAACCTGCACATTCCTGGGCACTACTGGAAAATTTAGAACGGCCAGTCCCACCCTAACCTGCACATCCCTGGGAAGAACAGGAACAATTTAGCATGGCCAATCCACCCTAACCTGAACATCCCTGGGCACTATGGGGACAATTTTACTTGGGCAATCCCTTCCTAACCCGCACATCCCTGGGCACTACTGGACAATTTAACAGGGCCAATCCCACGCTAACCTGCACATCTCTGGGCACTACAGTACAATTTAGCATAGCCAGTCCCACCCTAACCTGCACATCTCTGGGCACCATGGGACAATTTAGTATAGCCAGTCCCACCCTAACCTGCACATCTCTGGGCACTACGGTACAATTTAGCCTAGCCGGTCCCACCCTAACCTGTACTTCCCTGGGCACCACGGGGACAATTTAGCACGGCCAATTCCACCCTAACCTGTACTTCCCTGGGCACTACAGGGACAATTTAGAACGGCCAATTCCACCCTAACCTGTACTTCCCTGGGCACTACCAGGACAATTTAGCATGGCCAATCCACTGTAACCTGCACATCGCTGGGCACTATGACACAAGGATTACGGCCAATCCCACCCAAACCTGCACATCGCTGGGCACTGTGGGACAATTTAGCGTGACCAATCCCACCCTAACCTGCACATCCCTGGGCACTACAGGACAATTTAGCATGGCCAGTCCCACCCTAACCTGCATTTCGCAGGGCATTACGGGACAATTTAACATGGCCAATCCACCCTAACCTGCATATCACAGGGTATTACGGGACAATTTAGCACAGACAGTCGACCCTAACCTGCTCATGCCTGGGCACTACGGGACAATTTCATATGGCCTGTCTGCCTTAACCAGCACACCCTGGGCACTAGGGGGACAATTTAACAAGGCCAAACCGACTGTAACCTGCACATCCCTAGGCACTAAGGTACAATTTAGCACGGCCAGTCCACCCTAACCTGCACATCCCTAGGCACTAAGGTACAATTTAGCACGGCCAATCCACCCTAACCTGCACATCCCTGGGCACTACGAGGACAATTTAGCAGGGCCAATTCACCCTAACCTGCACATTCCTAGGCACTAAGGTACAATTTATCACGTCCAATCCCACCCTAACCTGCACATCCCTGGGCACTACGGGACAATTTAGCATGGACAAACCTGAACCTCCCTGGGCATTAGGGGGACAATTTAGCACAGCCAGTCCCACAATAACCTGCACATTCCTGGGCAGTACTGGAAAGTTTAGCACAGCCAGTCCCACCCTAACCTGCACATCCCAGGGAACAACAGGAACAATTTAGCATGGCCAATCCACCCTAACCTGCACATCCCTGGGCACTACGGGGACAATTTTACTTGGGCAATCCCTCCCTAACCCGCACATCCCTGTGCACTACTGGACAATTTAACAGGGCCAATCCCACCCTAACCTGCACATCCATGGGCAGTAGGGGGACAATTTAACACGGTCAATCCACCCTAACCTGCACATCCCTGGGCACAACAGGACATTTTAACACGGCCAATCCCACCCTAACCTGCACATCTCTGGGCACTACGGGACAATTTAGCATAGCCAGTCCCACCCTAACCTGTACTTCCCTGGGCACTACGGGGACAATTTAGCATAGCCAATTCCACCCTAACCTGTACCTACCTGGGCACTACGGGGACAATTTAGCACGGCCAATTCCACCCTAACCTTTACATCCCTGGGCACTACCAGGACAATTTAGCATGGCCAATCCACTGTAACCTGCACATCGCTGGGCACTATGACACAAGGATTACGGCCAATCCCACCCAAACCTGCACATCGCTGGGCACTGTGGGACAATTTAGAGCGACCAATCCCACCCTAACCTGCACATCCCTGGGCACTACGAGACAATTTAGCATGGCCAGTCCCACCCTAACCTGCATTTCGCAGGGCATTACGGGACAATTTAACATGGCCAATCCATCCTAACCTGCATATCGCAGGGCATTACGGGACAATTTAGCACAGACAGTCGACCCTAACCTGCTCATGCCTGGGCACTACGGGACAATTTCGTATGGCCTGTCTGCCTTAATCTGCACACACCTGGGCACTAGGGGGACAATTTAACAAGGCCAAACCGACTGTAACCTGCACATCCCTAGGCACTAAAGTACAATTCAACACGGCCAGTCCACTCTAACCTGCACATCCCTAGGCATTAAGGTACAATTTAGCACGGCCAATCCACCCTAACCTGCACATCCCTGGGCACTACGAGGACAATTTAGCACGGCCAATTCACCCTAACCTGCACATTCCTAGGCACTAAGGTACAATTTAGCACGGCCAATCCACCCTAACCTGCTCATCCCTGGGCACAACGGGGACAATTTAGCACAGCCAATCCCACCCTAACCTGCACATCCCTGGGCACTACGAGACAATTTAGCATGGCTAGTCCCACCCTAACCTGCATTTCGCAGGGCATTACGGGACAATTTAACATGGCCAATCCATCCTAACCTGCATATCGCAGGGCATTACGGGACAATTTAGCACAGAAGGTCGACCCTAACCTGCTCATGCCTGGGCACTACGGGACAATTTCGTATGGCCTGTCTGCCTTAATCTGCACGCACCTGGGCACTAGGGGGTGAATTTAACAAGGCCAAACCGATTGTAACCTGCACATCCCTAGGCACTAAAGTACAATTCAGCACGGCCAGTCCACCCTAACCTGCACATCCCTAGGCACTAAGGTACAATTTAGCACGGCCAATCCACCCTAACCTGCACATCCCTGGGCACTACGAGGACAATTTAGCACGGCCAATCCCACCCTAACCTGCACATCCCAGGGCAGTAGGGGGACAATTTAGCACGTCCAATCCACCCTAACCTGCACATCCCTGGGCACTACGGTACAATTTAGCATAGCCAGTCCCACCCTAACCTGCACATCTCTGGGCACTACGGGACAATTTAACATAGCCAGTCCCACCCTAACCTGCACATCTCTGGGCACTACAGTACAATTTAGCACAGCCAGTCCCACAATAACCTGCACATTCCTGGGCACTACTGGAAAATTTAGAACGGCCAGTCCCACCCTAACCTGCACATCCCAGGGAAGAACAGGAACAATTTAGCATGGCCAATCCACCCTAACCTGCACATCCCTGGGCACTATGGGGACAATTTTACTTGGGCAATCCCTTCCTAACCCGCACATCCCTGGGCACTACTGGACAATTTAACAGGGCCAATCCCACCCTACCCTGCACATCCCTGGGCAGTAGGGGGACAATTTAGCACGGTCAATCCACCCTAACCTGCACATCTCTGAGCACTACAGTACAATTTAGCATAGCCAGTCCCACCCTAACCTGCACATCTCTGGGCACTACGGGACAATTTAGCATAGCCAGTCCCACCGTAACCTGCACATCTCTGGGCACTACAGTACAATTTAGCATAGCCAGTCCCACCCTAACCTGCACATCTCTGGGCACCACGGGACAATTTAGTATAGCCAGTCCCACCCTAACCTGCACATTTCTGGGCACTACGGTACAATTTAGCCTAGCCGGTCCCACCCTAACCTGTAGTTCCCTGGGCACCACGGGGACAATTTAGCACGGCCATTTCCACCCTAACCTGTACTTCCCTGGGCACTACAGGGACAATTTAGAACGGCCAATTCCACCCTAACCTTTACATCCCTGGGCACTACCAGGACAATTTAGCATGGCCAATCCACTGTAACCTGCACATCGCTGGGCACTATGACACAAGGATTACGGCCAATCCCACCCAAACCTGCACATCGCTGGGCACTGTGGGACAATTTAGCGCGACCAATCCCACCCTAACCTGCAAATCCCTGGGCACTACAGGACAATTTAGCATGGCCAGTCCCACCCTAACCTGCATTTCGCAGGGCATTACGGGACAATTTAACATGGCCAATCCACCCTAACCTGCATGTCACAGGGCATTACGGGACAATTTAGCACAGACAGTCGACCCTAACCTGCTCATGCCTGGGCACTACGGGACAATTTCGTATGGCCTGTCTGCCTTAATCTGCACACACCTGAGCACTAGGGGGACAATTTAACAAGGCCAAACCGACTGTAACCTGCACATCCCTAGGCACTAAAGTACAATTCAGCACGGCCAGTCCACCCTAACCTGCACATCCCTAGGCACTAAGGTACAATTTAGCACGGCCAATCCACCCTAACCTGCACATCCCTGGGCACTACGAGGACAATTTAGCACGGCCAATCCCACCCTAACCTGCACATCCCAGGGCAGTAGGGGGACAATTTAGCACGTCCAATCCACCCTAACCTGCACATCCCTGGGCACTACGGTACAATTTAGCATAGCCAGTCCCACCCTAACCTGCACATCTCTGGGCACTACGGGACAATTTAACATAGCCAGTCCCACCCTAACCTGCACATCTCTGGGCACTACAGTACAATTTAGCACAGCCAGTCCCACAATAACCTGCACATTCCTGGGCACTACTGGAAAATTTAGAACGGCCAGTCCCACCCTAACCTGCACATCCCTGGGAAGAACAGGAACAATTTAGCATGGCCAATCCACCCTAACCTGAACATCCCTGGGCACTATGGGGACAATTTTACTTGGGCAATCCCTTCCTAACCCGCACATCCCTGGGCACTACTGGACAATTTAACAGGGCCAATCCCACGCTAACCTGCACATCTCTGGGCACTACAGTACAATTTAGCATAGCCAGTCCCACCCTAACCTGCACATCTCTGGGCACCATGGGACAATTTAGTATAGCCAGTCCCACCCTAACCTGCACATCTCTGGGCACTACGGTACAATTTAGCCTAGCCGGTCCCACCCTAACCTGTACTTCCCTGGGCACCACGGGGACAATTTAGCACGGCCAATTCCACCCTAACCTGTACTTCCCTGGGCACTACAGGGACAATTTAGAACGGCCAATTCCACCCTAACCTTTACATCCCTGGGCACTACCAGGACAATTTAGCATGGCCAATCCACTGTAACCTGCACATCGCTGGGCACTATGACACAAGGATTACGGCCAATCCCACCCAAACCTGCACATCGCTGGGCACTGTGGGACAATTTAGCGTGACCAATCCCACCCTAACCTGCACATCCCTGGGCACTACAGGACAATTTAGCATGGCCAGTCCCACCCTAACCTGCATTTCGCAGGGCATTACGGGACAATTTAACATGGCCAATCCACCCTAACCTGCATATCACAGGGTATTACGGGACAATTTAGCACAGACAGTCGACCCTAACCTGCTCATGCCTGGGCACTACGGGACAATTTCATATGGCCTGTCTGCCTTAACCAGCACACCCTGGGCACTAGGGGGACAATTTAACAAGGCCAAACCGACTGTAACCTGCACATCCCTAGGCACTAAGGTACAATTTAGCACGGCCAGTCCACCCTAACCTGCACATCCCTAGGCACTAAGGTACAATTTAGCACGGCCAATCCACCCTAACCTGCACATCGCTGGGCACTACGAGGACAATTTAGCACGGCCAATTCACCCTAACCTGCACATTCCTAGGCACTAAGGTACAATTTATCACGTCCAATCCCACCCTAACCTGCACATCCCTGGGCACTACGGGACAATTTAGCATGGACAAACCTGAACCTCCCTGGGCATTAGGGGGACAATTTAGCACAGCCAGTCCCACAATAACCTGCACATTCCTGGGCAGTACTGGAAAGTTTAGCACAGCCAGTCCCACGCTAACCTGCACATCCCAGGGAACAACAGGAACAATTTAGCATGGCCAATCCACCCTAACCTGCACATCCCTGGGCACTACGGGGACAATTTTACTTGGGCAATCCCTCCCTAACCCGCAAATCCCTGTGCACTACTGGACAATTTAACAGGGCCAATCCCACCCTAACCTGCACATCCATGGGCAGTAGGGGGACAATTTAACACGGTCAATCCACCCTAACCTGCACATCCCTGGGCACAACAGGACATTTTAACACGGCCAATCCCACCCTAACCTGCACATCTCTGGGCACTACGGGACAATTTAGCATAGCCAGTCCCACCCTAACCTGTACTTCCCTGGGCACTACGGGGACAATTTAGCATAGCCAATTCCACCCTAACCTGTACCTACCTGGGCACTACGGGGACAATTTAGCACGGCCAATTCCACCCTAACCTTTACATCCCTGGGCACTACCAGGACAATTTAGCATGGCCAATCCACTGTAACCTGCACATCGCTGGGCACTATGACACAAGGATTACGGCCAATCCCACCCAAACCTGCACATCGCTGGGCACTGTGGGACAATTTAGAGCGACCAATCCCACCCTAACCTGCACATCCCTGGGCACTACGAGACAATTTAGCATGGCCAGTCCCACCCTAACCTGCATTTCGCAGGGCATTACGGGACAATTTAACATGGCCAATCCATCCTAACCTGCATATCGCAGGGCATTACGGGACAATTTAGCACAGACAGTCGACCCTAACCTGCTCATGCCTGGGCACTACGGGACAATTTCGTATGGCCTGTCTGCCTTAATCTGCACACACCTGGGCACTAGGGGGACAATTTAACAAGGCCAAACCGACTGTAACCTGCACATCCCTAGGCACTAAAGTACAATTCAACACGGCCAGTCCACTCTAACCTGCACATCCCTAGGCATTAAGGTACAATTTAGCACGGCCAATCCACCCTAACCTGCACATCCCTGGGCACTACAAGGACAATTTAGCACGGCCAATTCACCCTAACCTGCACATTCCTAGGCACTAAGGTACAATTTAGCACGGCCAATCCACCCTAACCTGCTCATCCCTGGGCACAACGGGGACAATTTAGCACAGCCAATCCCACCCTAACCTGCACATCCCTGGGCACTACGAGACAATTTAGCATGGCTAGTCCCACCCTAACCTGCATTTCGCAGGGCATTACGGGACAATTTAACATGGCCAATCCATCCTAACCTGCATATCGCAGGGCATTACGGGACAATTTAGCACAGAAGGTCGACCCTAACCTGCTCATGCCTGGGCACTACGGGACAATTTCGTATGGCCTGTCTGCCTTAATCTGCACGCACCTGGGCACTAGGGGGTCAATTTAACAAGGCCAAACCGATTGTAACCTGCACATCCCTAGGCACTAAAGTACAATTCAGCACGGCCAGTCCACCCTAACCTGCACATCCCTAGGCACTAAGGTACAATTTAGCACGGCCAATCCACCCTAACCTGCACATCCCTGGGCACTACGAGGACAATTTAGCACGGCCAATCCCACCCTAACCTGCACATCCCAGGGCAGTAGGGGGACAATTTAGCACGTCCAATCCTCCCTAACCTGCACATCCCTGGGCACTACGGTACAATTTAGCATAGCCAGTCCCACCCTAACCTGCACATCTCTGGGCACTACGGGACAATTTAACATAGCCAGTCCCACCCTAACCTGCACATCTCTGGGCACTACAGTACAATTTAGCACAGCCAGTCCCACAATAACCTGCACATTCCTGGGCACTACTGGAAAATTTAGAACGGCCAGTCCACCCTAACCTGCACATCCCTAGGCACTAAGGTACAATTTAGCACGGCCAATCCACCCTAACCTGCACATCCCTGGGCACTACGAGGACAATTTAGCACGGCCAATTCACCCTAACCTGCACATTCCTAGGCACTAAGGTACAATTTAGCACGTCCAATCCACCCTAACCTGCACATCCCTGGGCACAATGGGGACAATTTAGCACAGCCAATCCCACCCTAACCTGCACATCCCTGGGCACTACGGGACAATTTAGCATGGACAAACCTGAACCTCCCTGGGCATTAGGGGGACAATTTAGCACAGCCAGTCCCACAATAACCTGCACATTCCTGGGCAGTACTGGAAAGTTTAGCACAGCCAGTCCCACGCTAACCTGCACATTCCAGGGAACAACAGGAACAATTTAGCATGGCCAATCCACCCTAACCTGCACATCCCTGGGCACTACGGGGACAATTTTACTTGGGCAATCCCTCCCTAACCCGCACATCCCTGTGCACTACTGGACAATTTAACAGGGCCAATCCCACCCTAACCTGCACATCCATGGGCAGTAGGGGGACAATTTAACACGGTCAATCCACCCTAACCTGCACATCCCTGGGCACAACAGGACATTTTAACACGGCCAATCCCACCCTAACCTGCACATCTCTGGGCACTACGGGACAATTTAGCATAGCCAGTCCCACCCTAACCTGTACTTCCCTGGGCACTACGGGGACAATTTAGCATAGCCAATTCCACCCTAACCTGTACCTACCTGGGCACTACGGGGACAATTTAGCACGGCCAATTCCACCCTAACCTTTACATCCCTGGGCACTACCAGGACAATTTAGCATGGCCAATCCACTGTAACCTGCACATCGCTGGGCACTATGACACAAGGATTACGGCCAATCCCACCCAAACCTGCACATCGCTGGGCACTGTGGGACAATTTAGAGCGACCAATCCCACCCTAACCTGCACATCCCTGGGCACTACGAGACAATTTAGCATGGCCAGTCCCACCCTAACCTGCATTTCGCAGGGCATTACGGGACAATTTAACATGGCCAATCCATCCTAACCTGCATATCGCAGGGCATTACGGGACAATTTAGCACAGACAGTCGACCCTAACCTGCTCATGCCTGGGCACTACGGGACAATTTCGTATGGCCTGTCTGCCTTAATCTGCACACACCTGGGCACTAGGGGGACAATTTAACAAGGCCAAACCGATTGTAACCTGCACATCCCTTGGCACTAAAGTACAATTCAACACGGCCAGTCCACTCTAACCTGCACATCCCTAGGCACTAAGGTACAATTTAGCACGGCCAATCCACCCTAACCTGCACATCCCTGGGCACTACGAGGACAATTTAGCACGGCCAATTCACCCTAACCTGCACATTCCTAGGCACTAAGGTACAATTTAGCACGGCCAATCCACCCTAACCTGCTCATCCTTGGGCACAACGGGGACAATTTAGCACAGCCAATCCCACCCTAACCTGCACATCCCTGGGCACTACGAGACAATTTAGCATGGCTAGTCCCACCCTAACCTGCATTTCGCAGGGCATTACGGGACAATTTAACATGGCCAATCCATCCTAACCTGCATATCGCAGGGCATTACGGGACAATTTAGCACAGAAGGTCGACCCTAACCTGCTCATGCCTGGGCACTACGGGACAATTTCGTATGGCCTGTCTGCCTTAATCTGCACGCACCTGGGCACTAGGGGGTCAATTTAACAAGGCCAAACCGACTGTAACCTGCACATCCCTAGGCACTAAAGTACAATTTAGCACGGCCAGTCCACCCTAACCTGCACATCCCTAGGCACTAAGGTACAATTTAGCACGGCCAATCCACCCTAACCTGCACATCCCTGGGCACTACGAGGACAATTTAGCACGGCCAATCCCACCCTAACCTGCACATCCCAGGGCAGTAGGGGGACAATTTAGCACGTCCAATCCACCCTAACCTGCACATCCCTGGGCACTACGGTACAATTTAGCATAGCCAGTCCCACCCTAACCTGCACATCTCTGGGCACTACGGGACAATTTAACATAGCCAGTCCCACCGTAACCTGCACATCTCTGGGCACTACAGTACAATTTAGCACAGCCAGTCCCACAATAACCTGCACATTCCTGGGCACTACTGGAAAATTTAGAACGGCCAGTCCCACCCTAACCTGCACATCCCAGGGAAGAACAGGAACAATTTAGCACGGCCAATCCACCCTAACCTGCACATCCCTGGGCACTATGGGGACAATTTTACTTGGGCAATCCCTTCCTAACCGGCACATCCCTGGGCACTACTGGACAATTTAACAGGGCCAATCCCACCCTAACCTGCACATCCCTGGGCAGTAGGGGGACAATTTAGCACGGTCAATCCACCCTAACCTGCACATCTCTGAGCACTACAGTACAATTTAGCATAGCCAGTCCCACCCTAACCTGCACATCTCTGGGCACTACGGGACAATTTAGCATAGCCAGTCCCACCGTAACCTGCACATCTCTGGGCACTACAGTACAATTTAGCATAGCCAGTCCCACCCTAACCTGCACATCTCTGGGCACCACGGGACAATTTAGTATAGCCAGTCCCACCCTAACCTGCACATCTCTGGGCACTACGGTACAATTTAGCCTAGCCAGTCCCACCCTAACCTGTACTTCCCTGGGCACCACGAGGACAATTTAGCACGGCCATTTCCACCCTAACCTGTACTTCCCTGGGCACTACAGGGACAATTTAGAACGGCCAATTCCACCCTAACCTTTACATCCCTGGGCACTACCAGGACAATTTAGCATGGCCAATCCACTGTAACCTGCACATCGCTGGGCACTATGACACAAGGATTACGGCCAATCCCACCCAAACCTGCACATCGCTGGGCACTGTGGGACAATTTAGCGCGACCAATCCCACCCTAACCTGCACATTCCTGGGCACTACAGGACAATTTAGCATGGCCAGTCCCACCCTAACCTGCATTTCGCAGGGCATTACGGGACAATTTAACATGGCCAATCCACCCTAACCTGCATATCGCAGGGCATTACGGGACAATTTAGCACAGACAGTCGACCCTAACCTGCTCATGCCTGGGCACTACGGGACAATTTCATATGGCCTGTCTGCCTTAACCAGCACACCCTGGGCACTAGGGGGACAATTTAACAAGGCCAAACCGACTGTAACCTGCACATCCCTAGGCACTAAGGTACAATTTAGCACGGCCAGTCCACCCTAACCTGCACATCCCTAGGCACTAAGGTATAATTTAGCACGGCCAATCCACCCTAACCTGCACATCCCTGGGCACTACGAGGACAATTTAGCACGGCCAATTCACCCTAACCTGCACATTCCTAGGCACTAAGGTACAATTTAGCACGTCCAATCCACCCTAACCTGCACATCCCTGGGCACAATGGGGACAATTTAGCACAGCCAATCCCACCCTAACCTACACATCCCTGGGCACTACGGGACAATTTAGCATGGACAAACCTGAACTCCCTGGGCATTAGGGGGACAATTTAGCACAGCCAGTCCCACAATAACCTGCACATTCCTGGGCAGTACTGGAAAGTTTAGCACGGCCAGCCCCACGCTAACCTGCACATCCCAAGGAACAACAGGAACAATTTAGCATGGCCAATCCACCCTAACCTGCACATCCCTGGGCACTACGAGGACAATTTAGCACGGCCAATTCACCCTAACCTGCACATTCCTAGGCACTAAGGTACAATTTAGCACGTCCAATCCACCCTAACCTGCACATCCCTGGGCACAATGGGGACAATTTAGCACAGCCAATCCCACCCTAACCTGCACATCCCTGGGCACTACGGGACAATTTAGCATGGACAAACCTGAACCTCCCTGGGCATTAGGGGGACAATTTAGCACAGCCAGTCCCACAATAACCTGCACATTCCTGGGCAGTACTGGAAAGTTTAGCACAGCCAGTCCCACGCTAACCTGCACATCCCAGGGAACAACAGGAACAATTTAGCATGGCCAATCCACCCTAACCTGCACATCCCTGGGCACTACGGGGACAATTTTACTTGGGCAATCCCTCCCTAACCCGCACATCCCTGTGCACTACTGGACAATTTAACAGGGCCAATCCCACCCTAACCTGCACATCCTTGGGCAGTAGGGGGACAATTTAGCACGGTCAATCCACCCTAATCTGCACATCCCTGGGCACAACAGGACATTTTAACACGGCCAATCCCACCCTAACCTGCACATCTCTGGGCACTACGGGACAATTTAGCATAGCCAGTCCCACCCTAACCTGTACTTCCCTGGGCACTATGGGGACAATTTAGCATAGCCAATTCCACCCTAACCTGTACCTACCTGGGCACTACGGGGACAATTTAGCACGGCCAATTCCACCCTAACCTTTACATCCCTGGGCACTACCAGGACAATTTAGCTTGGCCAATCCACTGTAACCTGCACATCGCTGGGCACTATGACACAAGGATTACGGCCAATCCCACCCAAACCTGCACATCGCTGGGCACTGTGGGACAATTTAGAGCGACCAATCCCACCCTAACCTGCACATCCCTGGGCACTACGAGACAATTTAGCATGGCCAGTCCCACCCTAACCTGCATTTCGCAGGGCATTACGGGACAATTTAACATGGCCAATCCATCCTAATCTGCATATCACAGGGCATTGCGGGACAATTTAGCACAGACAGTCGACCCTAACCTGCTCATGCCTGGGCACTACGGGACAATTTCGTATGGCCTGTCTGCCTTAATCTGCACACACCTGGGCACTAGGGGGACAATTTAACAAGGCCAAACCGACTGTAACCTGCACATCCCTAGGCACTAAAGTACAATTCAGCACGGCCAGTCCACTCTAACCTGCACATCCCTAGGCACTAAGGTACAATTTAGCACGGCCAATCCACTCTAACCTGCACATCCCTGGGCACTACGAGGACAATTTAGCACGGCCAATTCACCCTAACCTGCACATTCCTAGGCACTAAGGTACAATTTAGCACATCCCATCCATCCTAACCTGCACATCCCTGGGCACAATGGGGACAATTTAGCACAGCCAATCCCACCCTAACCTGCACATCCCTGGGCACTACGGGACAATTTAGCATGGACAAACCTGAACGTCCCTGGGTATTAGGGGGACAATTTAGCACAGCCCGTCCCACAATAACCTGCACATTCCTGGGCAGTACTGGAAAGTTTAGCACGGCCAGTCCCACGCTAACCTGCACATCCCAGGGAACAACAGGAACAATTTAGCATGGCCTATCCACCCTAACCTGCACATCCCTGGGCACTACGGGGACAATTTTACTTGGGCAATCCCTCCCTAACCCGCACATCCCTGTGCACTACTGGACAATTTAACAGGGCCAATCCCACCCTAACCTGCACATCCTTGGGCAGTAGGGGGACAATTTAGCACGGTCAATCCACCCTAACCTGCACATCCCTGGGCACAACAGGACAGTTTAACACGGCCAATCCCACCCTAACCTGTACTTCCCTGGGCACTACGGGGACAATTTAGCATAGCCAATTCCACCCTAACCTGTACCTACCTGGGCACTACGGGGACAATTTAGCACGGCCAATTCCACCCTAACCTTTACATCCCTGGGCACTACCAGGACAATTTAGCATGGCCAATCCACTGTAACCTGCACATCGCTTGGCACTATGACACAAGGATTACGGCCAATCCCACCCAAACCTGCACATCGCTGGGCACTACGAGACAATTTAGCATGGCCAGTCCCACCCTAACCTGCATTTCGCAGGGCATTACTGGACAATTTAACATGGCCAATCCATCCTAACCTGCATATCGCAGGGCATTGCGGGACAATTTAGCACAGACAGTCGACCCTAACCTGCTCATGCCTGGGCACTACGGGACAATTTCGTATGGCCTGTCTGCCTTAATCTGCACACACCTGGGCACTAGGGGGACAATTTAACAAGGCCAAACCGACTGTAACCTGCACATGCCTAGGCACTAAAGTACAATTCAGCACGGCCAGTCCACTCTAACCTGCACATCCCTAGGCACTAAGGTACAATTTAGCACGGCCAATCCACCCTAACCTGCACATCCCTGGGCACTACGAGGACAATTTAGCACGGCCAATTCACCCTAACCTGCACATTCCTAGGCACTAAGGTACAATTTAGCACGGCCAATCCACCCTAACCTGCACATCCCTGGGCACAACGGGGACAATTTAGCACAGCCAATCCCACCCTAACCTGCACATCCCTGGGCAATACGAGACAATTTAGCATGGCTAGTCCCACCCTAACCTGCATTTCGCAGGGCATTACGGGACAATTTAACATGGCCAATCCATCCTAACCTGCATATCGCAGGGCATTACGGGACAATTTAGCACAGAAGGTCGACCCTAACCTGCTCATGCCTGGGCACTACGGGACAATTTCGTATGGCCTGTCTGCCTTAATCTGCACACACCTGGGCACTGGGGGACAAGTTAACAAGGCCAAACCGATTGTAACCTTCACATCCCTAGGCACTAAAGTACAATTCAGCACGGCCAGTCCACCCTAACCTGCACATTCCTAGGCACTAAGGTACAATTTAGCACGGCCAATCCACCCTAACCTGCACATCCCTGGGCACTACGAGGACAATTTAGCACGGCCAGTCCACCCTAACCTGCACATCCCTGGCACAACGGCGACAATTTAGCACAGCCAATCCCACCCTAACCTGCACATCCCTGGGCATTAAGGGACAATTCAGGACGGACAAACCTGCACATCCCTGGGCACTACGGGACAATTTAGCCTGGCCAATCCATGCAACCTGCAAAACCTTGGGTACTACGGGAAAACTTAGCACGGCCAGTCCCACGCTAACCTGCACATCCCTGGGAACAACAGGAACAATTTAGCACGGCCAATCCATCGTAACCTGCACAGCCCTGAGCGCTATGGGGACAATTTGGCATGGCCAATCCACCCTAACCTGCACATTCCTGGCCACTACGATGACAATTTAGCACGGCCAATCCACCCTAACCAGCACATCCCTAGGCACAACGGGACAAATTAGCTTGGCCAAACCACCGTAACCTGCACAATCTTGTGCACTGCAGGGACAGATTAGCACAGCCAATCCCACACTGACCTGCACATCCCTGGGCACAACGGGACAATTTAGCACGGCCAATCCCACACTAACCTGCACATCCCTGGGCACTACGGGACAATCTAGCACAGCCAATCGCATCCTAACCTGCACATCCCTGGGCACTACTGGGACAATTTAGCACGGCCAATTCCACCCTAACCTGCACATCCCTGGGCACTACGGGAACAATTTAGCATTAGCAATCCACCCTAACCTGCACATCCCTGTCCACTGAGGGGACAACTTAGCATGCCCAGTCCACTGTAACCTGCACATCTCTGTACACTACGGGGACAATTTAGCACGGCCAATCCACTCTAACCTGCACTTACCTGGGCACTATGGAGCAATTTAGCACAGCCAATCCACCCAAAACTGCATATCCCTGGGCACTACTAAACAATTTAGCAGGGCCAGTCCCACCTAACCTGCACATCCCTGGGCCCTTCGGGACAATTTAGCATGGCCAATCCCACCCTAACCCACACATCCCTGGGAACTATTCAAAAATTTAGCACGGCCAATCCACCCAAACCTGCACATCCCTGTGCACTATAGGACATTTTAGCACTGCCAATCCCACCCTAACCTGCATATCGCAGGGCATTACGGGACAATTTAGCACAGACAGTCGACCCTAACCTGCTCATGCCTGACACTGCGGGACAATTTTGTATGACCTGTCCACCTTAATCTGCCCAGCCCTGGGCACTAGGGGGACAATTTAACACGGCCACACCCACAGTAACCTGCACATCTCTAGGCACTAAGGTACAATTTAGCATGGCCAATCCACCCTAAACTGCACATCCCTGGACACTACAGGACAATTTAGCACGGACAAACCTGAACGTCCCTGGGCACTGGGGGGACAATTTACGACAGCCAATCCACACTAACCAGCACATCCCGGGACACTATGGGTCAATTTATCCTGGCCAATCCATGCAACCTGCAAAACCTTGGGCACTACGGGGACAATTTAGCACAGCCAATCCCACACTAACCTGCACATCCTTGGGCACTACGGGAAAATTTAGCAAGGCCAGTCCCACGCTAACCTGCACATCCCTGGGAACAACAGGAACAATTTAGCATGGCCAATCCACCCTAACTGGCCCATCCCTGGGCACTACGGGACAATTTAACTTGGGCAATCCCTCCCTAACCTGCACATCCCTGGGCACTACTGGACAATTTAGCACACCAAATCCATCCTAACCTGCACATCCCTGGGCAGTACGGGACAATTTAGCACGGCTAATCCACCCTAACCTGCGTATCCCTGGGCACTACAGGACAATTCATCACGGACAATCCACCCAAACCTGCACATGTCACCACTCTAAGGGACAATTTAGCACGGCCTATCCACCTTAATCTGCACATCCCTGGGCACTACGGGACAATTTAGCACTGCCAATCCACCCTAACCTGCACATCCCTAGGCACTAAGGTACAATTTAACCCGGCCAATCCACTCTAACCTGCACATCCCTGGGCACTACGAGGACAATTTAGCACGGTCAATTCACGCTAACCTGCACATCCCTAGGCACTAAGGTACAATTTAGCATGGCCAATCCACCCTAACCTGCACATCCCTGGGCACTACAGGACAATTTAACACGGCCAATCCAACCAAACCTTCATATTCCAGGGCACTACAAGACAATTCAGCACGGACAATCCACCCTAACCTGCACATCCCACCACACTAAGGGACAATTTAGCATGGCCTATCCACCTTCATCTGCACATTCCTGGGCATTAGCAGGACAATTTATCATGGCCAAACCCAGCCTGAATTACTAATCCCTAGGAACTACGGTACAATTTAGCACTGCCAATCCACCCTAAACTGCATATGCCTGGGCACTACGGGACAATTTAGCATGGCCAATCCCACTCTGACCTGCACATCCCTGGGCACTACAACACAAGGATCAGGGCCACTCGCTCCCTGACTTGCACATCCCTGGGCACTATGGGGACAATTTAGCCTGGCCAATCCACCCTAACCTGCACATTCCTAGGCACTAAGGTACAATTTAGCAGGGTCAATCCACCCTAACCAGCACATCCCTGAGCACTATGGGACAATTTAGCCTGGCCAATCCATGCAACCTGCAAAACCTTGGGCACTACAGGGAAAATTTAGCACGGCCAGTCCCACCCTAACCTGCACATCCCTGGAAACACCAGGAACAATTTAGCATGGCCAATCCTCCCTAACCTGCACATGCCTGGGCACCAGGGGACAATTTAGCCTGGCCAAACCTGCACGTCCCTGGGCTCTATGGGGACAATTTGGCATGGCCAATCCACCCTAACCTGCACATTCCTGGCCACTACGATGACAATTTAGCACGGCCAATCCACCCTAACCAGCACATCACTGGGCACAACGGGACAAATTAGCATGGCCAAACCACACTAACCTGCACAACCTTGTGCACTGCAGGGACAGATTAGCACAGCCAATCCCACACTGACCTGCACATCCCTGGGCACAACGGGACAATTTAGCACGGCCAATCCCACACTAACCTGCACATCCCTGGGCACTACGGGACAATCTAGCACAGCCAATCGCATCCTAACCTGCACATCCCTGGGCACTACTGGGACAATTTAGCACGGCCAATTCCACCCTAACCTGTACATCCCTGGGCACTACGGGAACAATTTAGCATTAGCAATCCACCCTAACCTGCACATCCCTGTCCACTGCGGGGACAATTTAGCATGCCCAGTCCACTGTAACCTGCACATCTCTGTACACTACGGGGACAATTTAGCATGCCCAATCCACTCTAACCTGCACTTACCTGGGCACTATGGAGCAATTTAGCACAGCCAATCCACCCAAAACTGCATATCCCTGGGCACTACTAAACAATTTAGCAGGGCCAGTCCCCCCTAACCTGCACATCCCTGGGCCCTTCGGGACAATTTAGCATGGCCAATCCCACCCTAACCCACACATCCCTGGGCACTATTCAAAAATTTAGCACGGCCAATCCACCCAAACCTGCACATCCCTGTGCACTACAGGACATTTTAGCACTGCCAATCCCACCCTAACCTGCATATCGCAGGGCATTACGGGACAATTTAGCACAGACAGTCGACCCTAACCTGCTCATGCCTGACACTACGGGACAATTTTGTATGACCTGTCCACCTTAATCTGCCCAGCCCTGGGCACTAGGGGGACAATTTAACACGGCCACACCCACAGTAACCTGCACATCTCTAGGCACTAAGGTACAATTTAGCACGGCCAATCCACCCTAACCTGCACATCCCTGGGCACTACGAGGACAATTTAGCACGGCCAATTCACCCTAACCTGCACATCCCTAGGCACTAAGGTACAATTTAGCACGTCCAATCCATCCTAACCTGCACATCCCTGGACACTACGGGACAATTTAGCACGGACAAACCTGAACGTCCCTGGGCACTGGGGGGACAATTTACGACAGCCAATCCACACTAACCTGCACATCCCTGGGCACTACGGGAAAATTTAGCGCGGCCAGTCCCACCCTAACCTGCACATCCCTGGAAACAACAGGAACAATTTAGCATGGCCAATCCTCCCTAACCTGCACATGCCTGGGCACCAGGGGACAATTTAGCCTGGCCAAACCTGCACGTCCCTGGGCACTATGGGGACAATTTGGCATGGCCAATCCACCCTAACCTGCACATTTCTGGCCACTACGATGACAATTAAGCACGGCCAATCCACCCTAACCAGCACATCACTGGGCACAACGGGACAAATTAGCATGGCCAAACCACACTAACCTTCACAACCTTGTGCACTGCGGGGACAATTTAGCACAGCCAATCCCACCCTAACCAGCACATCCCAGGGCACTACTGGACAATTTAGCACGGCCAATCCACCCTAACCTACACATCCCAGGGCACTACTGGACAATTTAGCACGGCCAATCCACCCTAACCTACACATCCTAGAGAAGTAGAGGATAATATTGCGAGGATGATTCAGGAAAAGAGTGTAGGTAGCAGGGTGGTTGTAATGGGGGACTTTAACTTCCCAGATATTGACTGGGAGAGCTATAGCTCGAGTTCATTAGATGGGTCGGTGTTTGTCCAATGTGTACAGGAGGGTTTCCTGACACAATATGTAGACAGGCCAACAAGAGGTGAGGCTATACTGGATTTGGTTCTAGGTAATGAACCAGGCCAGGTGTTAGACTTGGAGGTAGGTGAGCACTTCAGGGACAGTGACCACAACTCGGTGACTTTTACTTTAGTGATGGAGAGGGATAAGTGTGCGCCGCAGGGCAAGAGTTATAGCTGGGGGCAGGGAAATTATGATGCAGTGAGGCATGACTTAGGATGTGTGGATTGGAAAAACAGGCTTCAAGAGAAGAACACTAATGAGATGTGGGGATTGTTCAAGGAGCAGCTACTACGTGTCCTCGATAAGTATGTACCAGTCAGGCATGGTGTAAAGGGCCTTGTGAGGCAGCCGTGGTTTAGTAAAGAATTGGAATCCCTTGTGAAAGGGAAGAAGGCGGCATATGTAAAGATGAGGCGTGAAGGTTCAGTTGGGGCGATAGAGAGTTATAAGGTAGCCAGGAAGGATCTAAAGAGAGAGCTAAGAGAAGTGAGAAGGGGACATGAAAAGTCTTTAGCTGGTAGGATTAGGGAAAACCCAAAGGCTTTCTGTAGGTATGTCTGGAATAAAAGGATGACTAGGGTAGGTATCGGTCCAGTCAAGGATAGTAGTGGGAAGTTGTGTGTGGAGGCGGAGGAGATTGGAGAGACACTAAATCAATACTTTTCATCAGTATTCACTCAGGAACAGGACACTGTTGCTGATGTGAATATGAAGTCACAAATGATTAGAATGGATGGCCTGGAAATATGCAGGGAAGAGGTTCTGGGAATATTGGAGAGGATGAAAATAGATAAGTCTCCTGGGCCTGATGGCATTTACCCTAGGATCCTATGGGAAGCTAGGGAGGAGAGAGCAGAGCCATTGGCCTGGATTTTTATGTCGTCATTGTCAACGGAAATAGTACCAGAGGACTGGAGGATAGCGAATGTGGTCCCCTTGTTCAAGAAAGGGAGTAGGGATAGCCCTAGTAACTATAGGCCAGTGAGTCTGACTTCAGTGGTGGGCAAAGTCTTAGAGAGAATGGTAAGGGATAAGATTTATGAACATCTGGATAGGAATAACGTGGTCAAGGATAGCCAGCATGGTTTTGTGAAGGGCAGGTCGTGCCTCACAAACCTTATTGAGTTCTTTGAGAAGGTGACTAAGGAAGTGGACGAGGGTAAAGCAGTAGATGTTGTGTATATGGATTTTAGTAAGGCGTTCGATAAGGTTCCCCATGGTAGGCTAATGCTAAAACTACGGAGGTATGGCATTGAGGATACATTAGAGGTTTGGATTAGGAATTGGCTGGCTGGAAGGAGACAGAGGGTAGTAGTTGATGGACTATGTTCATCTTGGAGTGCAGTTACTAGCGGTGTACCACAAGGATCTGTTTTGGGACCATTGCTTTTTGTTATCTTTATAAATGATCTAGAGGAAGGGCTTGAAAGCTGGGTAAGCAAGTTTGCGGATGACACAAAAGTCGGTGGAGTTGTGGATAGTGAGGAAGGAAGTGGTAGGTTACAGCGGGATATAGATAAGTTGCAGAGCTGGGCAGAAATGTGGCAAATGGAATTCAATGTAGCTAAGTGTGAAGTCATTCACTTTGGTAGGAGTAACAAGAAGATGGATTACTGGGCTAATGGTAGGCTACTTGGTAGTGTGGATGAGCAGAGGGATCTTGGTGTCCATGTACACAGATCTCTGAAAGTTGCCACCCAGGTAAATAGTGCTGTGAGGAAGGCATATGGTGTACTGGGCTTTATTGGTAGAGGAATTGAGTTCCGGAGTCCTGAGGTCATGTTGCAACTGTATAAGACTCTGGTGCGGCCTCATCTGGAGTATTGTGTGCAGTTTTGGTCGCCATACTATAAGAAGGATGTGGAGGCATTGGAACGAGTGCAGAGGAGGTTTACCAGGATGTTGCCTGGAATGGTAGGAAAATCTTATGAGGAAAGGCTGAGGCACTTGGGGCTGTTCTCATTGGAGAAGAGAAGGTTTAGGGGAGATTTGATAGCAGTGTATAAGATGATTAGGGGTTTAGATAGGGTCGACACTGAGAACCTTTTACCGCTAATGGAGTCAGGTGTTACTAGGGGACACAGCTTTAAATTAAGGGGTGGTAGGTATAGGACAGATGTTAGGGGTAGATTCTTTACACAGCGGGTTGTGAGTTCATGGAATGCCCTGCCAGTAGCAGTGGTGAACTCTCCTTCTTTATGGTCATTTAAGCGGGCATTGGATAGGCATTTGGAAGTTATTGGGCTAGTGTAGGTTAGGTAGGATTCGGTCGGCGCAACATCGAGGGCCGAAGGGCCTGTACAGCGCTGTATCTTTCTATGTTCTATGTTCTATCCCAGAGCACTAGGAACAATCTAGCACAGCCAATCGCACCCTAACCTGCACATCCCTGGGCACTAGGAAGACAATTTAACACGGCCAATTCCACCCAAACAAGTACATCGCAGGGCACTACGGGAACAATTTAACACGGCCAATCCACTGTAACCTGAACATCGCTGGGCACTACGGGGACAATTTAGCACGGCCAATCCCACCCTAACCTACACTGCGCTGGGCACTACAGGACAATTGAGAACCGCCAATCCACCCTAACCTGTACACCCCTAGGCACTACGGGACAATTCAGCACGGCCAATCCACCGTAACCTGCACATCTCTGGGCACTACGGGACAATTTAGCACGGCCAATCCCATCCTAACCTGCAAATCCGTGGGCAATACAGGACAATTTAACATGGCCAATCCACCGTACCTGCACATCCATAGAAACTACAGGACATTTTAGCATGTCCAATCCACCCTATTCATGGCTGGGCACTAAGGGACAATTTAGCACGGCCAATCCACCCTAACTTGCACATCCCTGGGCACTATGGGGACAATTCAGCATGGCCAATCCACCCTTACCTGCACATTCCTGGGCACTACGGAACAATTTAGCCTGGCCAATCCATGCAACCTGCAAAACCTTGGGTACTACGGGGACAATTTAGCACAGCCAATCCCACACTAACCTGCACATCCCTGGGCACTACGGGACAATTTAGCACAGCCAATCCACCCTAACCTGGACCACCCTGGGAACTGCAGGACAATTTAGCACGGTCAATCCATCCTAACCCGCACATCCCTTGGAACTCATGGACAATATAGCATGGCCAATCCAATCTAACCTGCACATCCCTGGGCAAAATGGGACAATTTAGCACAGCCAATCCCATCCTAACCTGCACATCCCTGGGCACTACAGTATAATTTAGCACAGCCATCCTACCCTAACCTGTTCACCCTGGGCACTGCGGGACAATTTAGCACGGTCACCACTCTAACCTGCACACCCCTTGGTACTAAGGGATAATTTAGCACGGCCAATCCATCCTAACCTGCATATCCCTGTGCACTACGGGACAATTTAGCACGGCCAATCTGTACATCCATGGCCACTTTGGGCGATTTAACACAGCCTAACCTGTTCGTCCCTGGACACTATGGGCCAATTTAGCACGGCCAATCCCACCCTAACCTGCACATCCCTGGGCACTACGGGACAATTTAGCACGGCCAATCCATCCTAACCTGCATATCCCTGTGCACTACGGGACAATTTAGCACGGCCAATCCATCCTAACCTGCATATCCCTGTGCACTACGGGACAATTTAGCACGGCCAATCCACACTAACCCGCACATCCCATGGCACTCATGGACAATATAGCACGGCCAATCCAACCTAACCTGCACATCCCTGAGCACCGCGGGACTATTTAGCACGGTCAGTACACCCTAACCTGCCCATCCCTGGGCACTACGGGACAATTTAGCACGGACAATCCCACACTCACCTGCACATGCCTGGACACTACGGGACAATTTAGCACGGTCAATCTCACCCTAACGTGCACATCCCTGGACACTGCGGAGACAATTTAGCACGGCCAATCCACTCTAATCTGCGCATCCATGGCCTCTACGGGACAATTTAACACAATCAATCCCACCCTAACCTGTTCGTCCTGGACACTATGGGCCAATTTAGCACGGCCAGTACACCCTAATTTGCACATCCCTGGGCACTACGGGAAAATTTACCATGGCCAATCCCATCCTAACCTGCACATCCCTGGGCACTCCGGGACAATTTAGCACGGTCAATCGCACCCTCACCTGCACATCCCTGGACACTGCGGGGACAATTTAGCACAGCCAATCCACCCTAACCTGCACATCCCTGGGCACAAAGAGACAATTTAGCATAGGAAAATCCACCCTAACCTGCACATCCCAAAGCACTACAGGGACAGTTTAGCACGGCCAATCCCACCCTAACCTGCACATCCCTGGGCACTACGGGGACAATTTAGAACAGCCAATCCACTGTAACCTGCACATCCCTTGGTACTATGGGACAATTTAGCACAGCCAGTCCACCCAAATCTGCACATCCCTGGGCACTACAGAGACAATTTAGCTCAGCCAAACCCACCCTAAGCTGCACATCCCTGGGCACTATGGGACAATTATCACGCCAGTCGCACCCTAACTGCACATCTCTGGGCACTACGGGGACAATTTTGCATGGCCAATTCACCATAACCTGCACATCCATGGAAACAACGGGTCAATTTAGCACGGCCAATCCACCCTAATCTGCACATCCCTAGGCACTACTGGACAATTTAGCACGGCCACCCCATCATGACCTGCACATCCCTGGGCGCTATGGGACAATTTAGCACAGCCTATCCACCCTAACCTGCACATCCCTGGGCACTACGGTATAATTTAGCACAGCCTTCCCACCCTAACCTGCTCACCCTGGGCTCTACAGGAGATTTTAGCACGTTCACTCCACCCTAACCTGCACATCCCTGAGCACTAAGGGGTAATTTAGCATGGCCACCACTCTAATCTGCCCATCCTTGGACACTACAGGGCAATTTAGCATGGTCAATCCCATCCTCACCTGCACATATCTGGGCAATGCGGGGACAATTTAGCACGGCCAATCCACCGTAACCTTTACATCCCAGGGCACTACCGGATAATTTAGCACGGTCAAACCACCCTAACCTGCACATCCCTAGACACCACAGGGACAATTTAGCACGGCCAAACCCACCCCTAACCTGCACATCCGTGGCCCCTATGGGGACAATTTAGCACGGCCAATCACTCTAACCTGCACACCCTGGGCAGCATGGGACAAATTAGCATGGCCAATCTACCGTAACCTGCCAATCCCTGGCCACTACGCGTACAATTTTGCACGGCCAATCGCACCCTAACCTGCACACTCCAGGACTAGTATCACGGCCAATTGCACCCTAAACTGCACATCCCTGTGCACTACGGGACAATTTAGCACAGCCAATCCACTCTAACGTGCACATCCCTGGGCACTACGGGACAATTATCACGGCCAGTCATACCCTAACCTGCAGATCCCTGGGCACTATGGGGCAATTTAGCCTGGGTGCTACAGGACAATTATCACGGCCGATCGCACTTGAACCTGTACATCCCTAGGCACTACCAAGCAATTTAGTACAGCCAATCCCACCCTAACCTGCACATCCCTGAGCTCTACAGAACAATTTAGTACAGCCAGTCCCACCTAACCTGCCCATCCCAGGGCACTACCGGACAATTTAGCATGGCCAATCCACCCTAACCTGCACATCACTGAGCTCTAGAGGACAATTTACTATAGCCAATCCCACCCTAATCTGCACATACCTAGGCACTAATGGACAATTTAGCACAGCCAGTCCACCCTAACCTGCACATCCCTGCGAAATGCAGGACAATTTAGCACAGCCAATCTATGCTAACCTGCACAACCCATGGCACTCATGAACAATATATCATGGCCAATCCAACCTAACCTGCACATCCCTGGACACTAGGGACAATTTAACACGGCCAATCCACTCTAACCAGCACATCCCTGGGCACGATGGGACATTTTAGCTTGGCCAATTCACCCTAACCTGCCCATCCCTGGGCACTACGGGGCAATTTAGCACATCAATCCACCCTAACCTGCCTATCCCAGGGCACTACGGGACAATTTAGCACAGCCAATCCCACCCTAACCTGCACTTCCCTGGACAATTTAGCACGGCCAATCCCACCCTAACCTGCACATCCCTGGGCACTACGGGGACAATTTAGAACAGCCAATCCACTGTAACCTGCACATCCCTTGGTACTATGGGACAATTTAGCACAGCCAGTCCACCCAAATCTGCACATCCCTGGGCACTACAGAGATAATTTAGCTCAGCCAAACCCACCCTAAGCTGCACATCCCTGGGCACTATGGGACAATTATCACGCCAGTCGCACCCTAACTGCACATCTCTGGTCACTACGGGGACAATTTTGCATGGCCAATTCACCATAACCTGCACATCCATGGAAACAACGGGTCAATTTAGCACGGCCAATCCACCCTAATCTGCACATCCCTAGGCACTACTGGACAATTTAGCACGGCCACCCCATCATGACCTGCACATCCCTGGGCGCTATGGGACAATTTAGCACAGCCTATCCACCCTAACCTGCACATCCCTGGGCACTACGGTATAATTTAGCACAGCCTTCCCACCCTAACCTGCTCACCCTGGGCTCTACAGGAGATTTTAGCACGTTCACTCCACCCTAACCTGCACATCCCTGAGCACTAAGGGGTAATTTAGCATGGCCACCACTCTAATCTGCCCATCCTTGGACACTACAGGGCAATTTAGCATGGTCAATCCCATCCTCACCTGCACATACCTGGGCAATGCGGGGACAATTTAGCACGGCCAATCCACCGTAACCTTTACATCCCAGGGCACTACCGGATAATTTAGCACGGTCAAACCACCCTAACCTGCACATCCCTAGACACCACAGGGACAATTTAGCACGGCCAAACCCACCCCTAACCTGCACATCCGTGGCCCCTATGGGGACAATTTAGCACGGCCAATCACTCTAACCTGCACACCCTGGGCAGCATGGGACAAATTAGCATGGCCAATCTACCGTAACCTGCCAATCCCTGGCCACTACACGTACAATTTTGCACGGCCAATCGCACCCTAACCTGCACACTCCAGGACTAGTATCACGGCCAATTGCACCCTAAACTGCACATCCCTGTGCACTACGGGACAATTTAGCACAGCCAATCCACTCTAACGTGCACATCCCTGGGCACTACGGGACAATTATCACGGCCAGTCATACCCTAACCTGCAGATCCCTGGGCACTATGGGGCAATTTAGCCTGGGTGCTACAGGACAATTATCACGGCCGATCGCACTCGAACCTGTACATCCCTAGGCACTACCAAGCAATTTAGTACAGCCAATCCCACCCTAACCTGCACATCCCTGAGCTCTACAGAACAATTTAGTACAGCCAGTCCCACCTAACCTGCCCATCCCAGGGCACTACCGGACAATTTAGCATGGCCAATCTACCCTAACCTGCACATCACTGAGCTCTAGAGGACAATTTACTATAGCCAATCCCACCCTAATCTGCACATTCCAGGGCACTACGGGACAATTTAGCACAGCCAGTCCACTCTAACCTGCACATACCTAGGCACTAATGGACAATTTAGCACAGCCAACCCACCCTAACCTGCACATTCCTGCGAAATGCAGGACAATTTAGCACAGCCAATCTATCCTAACCTGCACAACCCATGGCACTCATGAAAAATATATCATGGCCAATCCACTCTAACTTGCACATCCCTGGGCACGATGGGACATTTTAGCATGGCCAATTCACCCTAACCTGCCCATCCCTGGGCACTACGGGGCAATTTAGCACATCAATCCACCCTAACCTGCCCATCCCAGGGCACTACGGGACAATTTAGCACAGCCAATCCCACCCTAACCTGCACATCCCTGGGCACAAAGGGACAATTTAGCATAGAAAAATCCACCCTAACCTGCACATCCCTGGGCACTACGGGACAATTTAGCACAGCCAATCCCACCCTATCCTGCATATCCCTGGGCACTACGGGAAAATTTTAGCACGGCTAACCTGCACATCCCTGGGCATTACGGGGAATATTTAGCACGGCTAACCTGCACATCTCTGGGCACTATGGGACAATTTAGCACGGCCATACCACTCTAACCTGCACATCCCTGGGCACTACTGGACAATTTAGCACAGCCAATCCCACCCTAACCTGCATATCCTGGGTACTACGGGACAATTTAGCACAGCCAATCCACCCAAATCTGCACATCTCTGGGCACTATGGGGACAATTTTGCATGGCCAATCCACCATAACCTGCACATCCCTGCAAACCACGGGTCAATTTAGCACAGCCAGTCCACCCTATCCTGCACAACTCTGGGCACTACAGGACAATTTAGACAGCCAGTCTACCCTAATCTGCACATCCCTGGGCACTACAGGACAATTTAGCACAGCCAATCCACCCTGACCTGCACATCCCTGGGAACTACAGGACAATTTTGCACAGCCAATCCACCCTAACCTGTACATCCCTGGGCGCTATGGGACAGTTTAGCATGGCCAATCCACCCTAACCTGCACATCCCTGGGCACTACGGCAACAATTTAGCATTAGAAATCCACCCTAACCTGCACATCCCTGTCCACTGCGGGGACAACTTAGCATGCCCAGTCCACTGTAACCTGCACACCTCTGTACACTACGGGACAATTTAGCACGGCCAATCCACTCTAACCTGCACTTACCTGGGTACTATGGAGCAATTTAGCACAGCCAATCCACCCAAAACTGCATATACCTGGGCACTACTAAACAATTTAGCAGGGCCAGTCCCCCCTAACCTGCACATCCCTGGGCCCTTCGGGACAATTTAGCATGGCCAATCCCACCCTAACCCACACATCCCTGGGCACTATTCAAAAATTTAGCACGGCCAATCCACCCAAATCTGCACATCCCTGTGCACTATAGGACATTTTAGCACGGCCAATCCCACCCTAACCTGCATATCGCAGGGCATTACGGGACAATTTAGCACAGACAGTCGACCCTAACCTGCTCATGCCTGACACTACAGGACAATTTTGTATGACCTGTCCACCTTAATCTGCCCAGCCCTGGGCACTAGGGGGACAATTTAACACGGCCACACCCACAGTAACCTGCACATCTCTAGGCACTAAGGTACAATTTAGCACGGCCAATCCACCCAAACCTGCACATCCCTGTGCACTATAGGACATTTTAGCACGGCCAATTCACCCTAACCTGCATATCGCAGGGCATTACGGGACAATTTAGCACAGACAGTCGACCCTAACCTGCTCATGCCTGACACTACGGGACAATTTTGTATGACCTGTCCACCTTAATCTGCCCAGCCCTGGGCACTAGGGGGACAATTTAACACGGCCACACCCACAGTAACCTGCACATCTCTAGGCACTAAGGTACAATTTAGCACAGCCAATCCACCCTAACCTGCACATCCCTGGGCACTACGAGGACAATTTAGCACGGCAAATTCACCCTAACCTGCACATCCCTAGGCACTAAGGTACAATTTAGCACGGCCAATCCACCCTAAACTGCACATCCCTGGACACTACAGGACAATTTAGCACGGACAAACCTGAACGTCCCTGGGCACTGGGGGGACAATTTACGACAGCCAATCCACACTAACCAGCACATCCCGGGACACTATGGGACAATTTAGCCTGGCCAATCCATGCAACCTGCAAAACCTTGGTCACTACGGGGACAATTTAGCACAGCCAATCCCACACTAACCTGCACATCCTTGGGCACTACGGGATAATTTAGCAAGGCCAGTCCCACGCTAACCTGCACATCCCTGGGACAACAGGAACAATTTAGCATGGCCAATCCACCCTAACCGGCCCATCCCTGGGCACTACTGGACAATTTAGCATACATAATTCATCCTAACCTGCACATCCCTGGGCACAACGGGACAATTTAGCACGGCCAATCCCACACTAACCTGCACATCCCTGGGCACTACGGGACAATCTAGCACAGCCAATCGCATCCTAACCTGCACATCCCTGGGCACTACTGGGACAAATTAGCACGGCCAATCCCACCCTAACCTGCACATCCCTGGGCACTACGGGACAATTTAGCAGGGCCAATTCCACGCTAACCTGTACATCCCTGGGCACTACGGCAACAATTTAGCATTAGCAATCCACCCTAACCTGCACATCCCTGTCCACTGCGGGGACAATTTAGCATGCCCAGTCCACTGTAACCTGCACATTTCTGTACACTACGGGGACAATTTAGCACGGCCAATCCACTCTAACCTGCACTTACCTGGGCACTATGGAGCAATTTAGCACAGCCAATCCACCCAAAACTGCATATCCCTGGGCACTACTAAACAATTTAGCAGGGCCAGTCCCCCCTAACCTGCACATCCCTGGGCCCTTCGGGACAATTTAGTATGGCCAATCCCACCCTAACCCACACATCCCTGGGCACTATTCAAAAATTTAGCACGGCCAATCCACCCAAACCTGCACATCCCTGTGCACTACAGGACATTTTAGCACGGCCAATCCCACCCTAACCTGCATATCGCAGGGCATTACGGGACAATTTAGCACAGACAGTCGACCCTAACCTGCTCATGCCTGACACTAACGGGACAATTTTGTATTACCTGTCCACCTTAATCTGCCCAGCCCTGGGCACTGGGGGGACAATTTAGCACAGACAATCCCACACTCACCTGCACATGCCTGAACACTACGGGACAATTTAGCACGGTCAATCCCACCCTAACGTGCACATCCCTGGACACTGCGGAGACAATTTAGCACGGCCAATCCACTCTAATCTGCGCATCCATGGCCTCTACGGGACAATTTAACACAATCAATCCCACCCTAACCTGTTCGTCCTGGACACTATGGGCCAATTTAGCACGGCCAGTACACCCTAACTTGCACATCCCTGGGCACTACGGGAAAATTTAGCATGGCCAATCCCATCCTAACCTGCACATCCCTGGGCACTCAGGGACAATTTAGCACGGTCAATCGCACCCTCACCTGCACATCCCTGGACACTGCGGGGACAATTCAGCACAGCCAATCCACCCTAACCTGCACATCCCTGGGCACAAAGAGACAATTTAGCATAGGAAAATCCACCCAAACCTGCACATCCCTAGGCACTAATGTACAATTTAACCTGGCCAATCCACTCTAACCTGCACATCCTTGGGCACTACGAGGACAATTTAGCACGGCCAATTCACGCTAACCTGCACATCCCTAGGCACTAAGGTACAATTTAGCATGGCCAATCCACCCTAACCTGCACATCCCTGGGCACTACAGAGACAATTTAGCTCAGCCAAACCCACCCTAAGCTGCACATCCCTGGGCACTATGGGACAATTATCACGTCAGTCGCACCCTAACTGCACATCTCTGGGCACTACGGGGACAATTTTGCATGGCCAATTCACCATAACCTGCACATCCATGGAAACAACGGGTCAATTTAGCACGGCCAATCCACCCTAATCTGCACATCCCTAGGCACTACTGGACAATTTAGCACGGCCACCCCATCATGACCTGCACATCCCTGGGCGCTATGGGACAATTTAGCACAGCCTATCCACCCTAACCTGCACATCCCTGGGCACTACGGTATAATTTAGCACAGCCTTCCCACCCTAACCTGCTCACCCTGGGCTCTACAGGAGATTTTAGCACGTTCACTCCACCCTAACCTGCACATCCCTGAGCACTAAGGGGTAATTTAGCATGGCCACCACTCTAATCTGCCCATCCTTGGACACTACAGGGCAATTTAGCATGGTCAATCCCATCCTCACCTGCACATACCTGGGCAATGCGGGGACAATTTAGCACGGCCAATCCACCGTAACCTTTACATCCCAGGGCACTACCGGATAATTTAGCACGGTCAAACCGCCCTAACCTGCACATCCCTAGACACCACAGGGACAATTTAGCATGGCCAAACCCACCCCTAACCTGCACATCCGTGGCCCCTATGGGGACAATTTAGCACGGCCAATCACTCTAACCTGCACACCCTGGGCAGCATGGGACAAATTAGCATGGCCAATCTACCGTAACCTGCCAATCCCTGGCCACTACGCGTACAATTTTGCACGGCCAATCGCACCCTAACCTGCACACTCCAGGACTAGTATCACGGCCAATTGCACCCTAAACTGCACATCCCTGTGCACTACGGGACAATTTAGCACAGCCAATCCACTCTAACGTGCACATCCCTGGGCACTACGGGACAATTATCACGGCCAGTCATACCCTAACCTGCAGATCCCTGGGCACTATGGGGCAATTCAGCCTGGGTGCTACAGGACAATTATCACGGCCGATCGCACTCGAACCTGTACATCCCTAGGCACTACCAAGCAATTTAGTACAGCCAATCCCACCCTAACCTGCACATCCCTGAGCTCTACAGAACAATTTAGTACAGCCAGTCCCACCTAACCTGCCCATCCCAGGACACTACCGGACAATTTAGCATGGCCAATCCACCCTAACCTGCACATCCCTGAGCTCTAGAGGACAATTTACTATAGCCAATCCCACCCTAATCTGCACGTTCCAGGGCACTACGGGACAATTTAGCACAGCCAGTCCACTCTAACCTGCACATACCTAGGCACTAATGGACAATTTAGCACAGCCAATCCACCCTAACCTGCACATCCCTGCGAAATGCAGGACAATTTAGCACAGCCAATCTATCCTAACCTGCACAACCCATGGCACTCATGAAAAATATATCATGGCCAATCCAACCTAACCTGCACATCCCTGGACACTAGGGACAATTTAACACGGCTAATCCACTCTAACCTGCACATCCCTGGGCACGATGGGACATTTTAGCATGGCCAATTCACCCTAACCTGCCCATCCCTGGGCACTACGGGGCAATTTAGCACATCAATCCACCCTAACCTGCCCATCCCAGGGCACTACGGGACAATTTAGCACAACCAATCCCACCCTAACCTGCACTTCCCTGGACAATTTAGCACGGCCAATCCACCCAAACCTGCACATCCCTGGGCACAAAGGGACAATTTAGCATAGAAAAATCCACCCTAACCTGCACATCCCTGGGCACTATGGGACAATTTAGCACAGCCAATCCCACCCTATCCTGCATATCCCTGGGCACTACGGGAAAATTTTAGCACGGCTAACCTGCACATCCCTGGGCATTACGGGGAAAATTTAGCACGGCTAACCTGCACATCTCTGGGCACTATGGGACAATTTAGCACGGCCAATCCACTCTAACCTGCACATCCCTGGGCACTACTGGACAATTTAGCACAGCCAATCCCACCCTAACCTGCATATCCTGGGTACTACGGGACAATTTAGCACAGCCAATCCACCCAAACCTGCACATCTCTGGGCACTATGGGGACAATTTTGCATGGCCAATCCACCATAACCTGCAGATCCCTGCAAACCACGGGTCAATTTGGCACAGCCAGTCCACCCTATCCTGCACAACTCTGGGCACTACAGGACAATTTAGACAGCCAGTCTACCCTAATCTGCACATCCCTGGGCACTACAGGACAATTTAGCACAGCCAATCCACCCTGACCTGCACATCCCTGGGAATTACAGGACAATTTTGCACAGCCAATCCACCCTAACCTGTACATCCCTGGGCGCTATGGGACAGTTTAGCATGGCCAATCCACCCTAACCTGCACATCCCTGGGCACTACGGGAACAATTTAGCATTAGAAATCCACCCTAACCTGCACATCCCTGTCCACTGCGGGGACAACTTAGCATGCCCAGTCCACTGTAACCTGCACATCTCTGTACACTACGGGACAATTTAGCACGGCCAATCCACTCTAAACTGCACTTACCTGGGTACTATGGAGCAATTTAGCACAGCCAATCCACCCAAAACTGCATATCCCTGGGCACTACTAAACAATTTAGCAGGGCCAGTCCCCCCTAACCTGCACATCCCTGGGCCCTTCGGGACAATTTAGCATGGCCAATCCCACCCTAACCCACACATCCCTGGGCACTATTCAAAAATTTAGCACGGCCAATCCACCCAAACCTGCACATCCCTGTGCACTATAGGACATTTTAGCACGGCCAATCCCACCCTAACCTGCATATCGCAGGGCATTACGGGACAATTTAGCACAGACAGTCGACCCTAACCTGCTCATGCCTGACACTACGGGACAATTTTGTATGACCTGTCCACCTTAATCTGCCCAGCCCTGGGCACTAGGGGGACAATTTAACACGGCCACACCCACAGTAACCTGCACATCTCTAGGCACTAAGGTACAATTTAGCACGGCCAATCCACCCTAACCTGCACATCCCTGGCACTACGAGGACAATTTAGCACGGCCAATTCGCCCTAACCTGCACATCCCTAGGCACTAAGGTACAATTTAGCACGGCCAATCCACCCTATACTGCACATCCCTGGACACTACAGGACAATTTAGCACGGACAAACCTGAACGTCCCTGGGCACTGGGGGGACAATTTACGACAGCCAATCCACACTAACCAGCACATCCCGGGACACTATGGGACAATTTAGCCTGGCCAATCCATGCAACCTGCAAAACCTTGGTCACTACGGGGACAATTTAGCACAGCCAATCCCACACTAACCTGCACATCCTTCGGCACTACGGGATAATTTAGCAAGGCCAGTCCCACGCTAACCTGCACATCCCTGGGACAACAGGAACAATTTAGCATGGCCAATCCACCCTAACCGGCCCATCCCTGGGCACTACGGGACAATTTAACTTGGGCAATCCCTCTCTAACCCGCACATCCCTGGGCACTACTGGACAATTTAGCACACCAAATCCATCCTAACCTGCACATCCCTGGGCAGTACAGGACAATTTAGCACGGCTAATCCACCCTAACCTGCATATCCCTGGGCACTACAGGACAATTCATCACGGACAATCCACCCTAACCTGCACATCCCACCACACTAAGGGACAATTTAGCACGGCCTATCCACCTTAATCTGCACATCCCTGGGCACTACGGGACAATTTAGCACTGCCAATCCACCCTAACCTGCACATCCCTAGGCACTAATGTACAATTTAACCTGGCCAATCCACTCTAACCTGCACATCCTTGGGCACTACGAGGACAATTTAGCACGGCCAATTCACGCTAACCTGCACATCCCTAGGCACTAAGGTACAATTTAGCATGGCCAATCCACCCTAACCTGCACATCCCTGGGCACTACAGGACAATTTAACACGGCCAATCCAACCAAACCTTCATATTCCAGGGCACTACAAGACAATTCAGCACGGACAATCCACCCTAACCTGCACATCCCACCACACTAAGGGACAATTTAGCATGGCCTATCCACCTTCATCTGCACATTCCTGGGCATTAGCAGGACAATTTATCATGGCCAAACCCAGCCTGAACTACTAATCCCTAGGAACTACGGTACAATTTAGCACTGCCAATCCACCCTAAACTGCATATGCCTGGGCACTACGGGACAATTTAGCATGGCCAATCCCACTCTGACCTGCACATCCCTGGGCACTACAACACAAGGATCAGGGCCACTCGCTCCCTGACTTGCACATCCCTGGGCACTATGGGGACAATTTAGCCTGGCCAATCCACCCTAACCTGCACATTCCTAGGCACTAAGGTACAATTTAGCAGGGTCAATCCACCCTAACCAGCACATCCCTGAGCACTATGGGACAATTTAGCCTGGCCAATCCATGCAACCTGCAAAACCTTGGGCACTACAGGGACAATTTAGCACAGCCAATTCCACACTAACCTGCACATCCCTGGGCACTACGGGAAAATTTAGCACGGCCAGTCCCACCCTAACCTGCACATCCCTGGAAACAACAGGAACAATTTAGCATGGCCAATCCTCCCTAACCTGCACATGCCTGGGCACCAGGGCACAATTTAGCCTGGCCAAACCTGCACGTCCCTGGGCACTACAGGGACAATTTAGCACAGCCAATCCCACACTAACCTGCACATCCCTGGGCACTACGGGAAAATTTAGCACGGCCAGTCCCACCCTAACCTGCACATCCCTGGAAACAACAGGAACAATTTAGCATGGCCAATCCTCCCTAACCTGCACATGCCTGGGCACCAGGGGACAATTTAGCCTGGCCAAACCTGCACGTCCCTGGGCACTATGGGGACAATTTGGCATGGCCAATCCACCCTAACCTGCACATTCCTGGCCACTACGATGACAATTTAGCACGGCCAATCCACCCTAACCAGCACATCACTGGGCACAACGGGACAAATTAGCATGGCCAAACCACACTAACCTGCACAACCTTGTGCACTGCGGGGACAGATTAGCACAGCCAATCCCACACTGACCTGCACATCCCTGGGCACAACGGGACAATTTAGCACGGCCAATCCCACACTAACCTGCACATCCCTGGGCACTACGGGACAATCTAGCACAGCCAATCGCATCCTAACCTGCACATCTCTGGGCACTACTGGGACAATTTAGCACGGCCAATCCCACCCTAACCTGCACATCCCTGGGCACTACGGGACAATTTAGCAGGGCCAATTCCACGCTAACCTGTACATCCCTGGGCACTACGGGACAATTTAGCATTAGCAATCCACCCTAACCTGCACATCCCTGTCCACTGCGGGGACAATTTAGCATGCCCAGTCCACTGTAACCTGCACATCTCTGTACACTACGGGGACAATTTAGCACGGCCAATCCACTCTAACCTGCACTTACCTGGGCACTATGGAGCAATTTAGCACAGCCAATCCACCCAAAACTGCATATCCCTGGGCACTACTAAACAATTTCGCAGGGCCAGTCCCCCCTAACCTGCACATCCCTGGGCCCTTCGGGACAATTTAGCATGGCCAATCCCACCCTAACCCACACATCCCTGGGCACTATTCAAAAATTTAGCACGGCCAATCCACCCAAACCTGCACATCCCTGTGCACTACAGGACATTTTAGCATGGCCAATCCCACCCTAACCTGCATATCGCAGGGCATTACGGGACAATTTAGCACAGACAGTCGACCCTAACCTGCTCATGCCTGACACTACGGGACAATTTTGTATGACCTGTCCACCTTAATCTGCCCAGCCCTGGGCACTAGGGGGACAATTTAACACGGCCACACCCACAGTAACCTGCACATCTCTAGGCACTAAGGTACAATTTAGCACGGCCAATCCACCCTAACCTGCACATCCCTGGGCACTACGAGGACAATTTAGCACGGCCAATTCACCCTAACCTGCACATCCCTAGGCACTAAGGTACAATTTAGCACGGCCAGTCCACCCTAAACTGCACATCCCTGGACACTACAGGACAATTTAGCACGGACAAACCTGAACGTCCCTGGGCACTGGGGGGACAATTTACGACAGCCAATCCACACAAACCAGCACATCCCGGGACACTATGGGACAATTTAGCCTGGCCAATCCATGCAACCTGCAAAACCTTGGTCACTACGGGGACAATTTAGCACAGCCAATCCCACACTAACCTGCACATCCTTGGGCACTACGGGATAATTTAGCAAGGCCAGTCCCACGCTAACCTGCACATCCCTGGGACAACAGGAACAATTTAGCATGGCCAATCCACCCTAACCGGCCCATCCCTGGGCACTACTGGACAATTTAGCACACCAAATCCATCCTAACCTGCACATCCCTGGGCAGTACAGGACAATTTAGCACGGCTAATCCACCCTAACCTGCGTATCCCTGGGCACTACAGGACAATTCATCACGGACAATCCACCCTAACCTGCACATCCCACCACACTAAGGGACAATTTAGCATGGCCTATCCACCTTAATCTGCACATCCCTGGGCACTACGGGACAATTTAGCACTGCCAATCCACCCTAACCTGCACATCCCTAGGCACTAAAGTACAATTTAACCCGGCCAATCCACTCTAACCTGCACATCCCTGGGCACTATGAGGACAATTTAGCACGGTCAATTCACGCTAACCTGCACATCCCTAGGCACTAAGGTACAATTTAGCATGGCCAATCCACCCTAACCTGCACATCCCTGGGCACTACAGGACAATTTAACACGGCCAATCCAACCAAACCTTCATATTCCAGGGCACTACAAGACAATTCAGCACGGACAATCCACCCTAACCTGCACATCCCACCACACTAAGGGACAATTTAGCATGGCCTATCCACCTTCATCTGCACATTCCTGGGCATTAGCAGGACAATTTATCATGGCCAAACCCAGCCTGAACTACTAATCCCTAGGAACTACGGTACAATTTAGCACTGCCAATCCACCCTAAACTGCATATGCCTGGGCACTACGGGACAATTTAGCATGGCCAATCCCACTCTGACCTGCACATCCCTGGGCACTACAACACAAGGATCAGGGCCACTCGCTCCCTGACTTGCACATCCCTGGGCACTATGGGGACAATTTAGCCTGGCCAATCCACCCTAACCTGCACATTCCTAGGCACTAAGGTACAATTTAGCAGGGTCAATCCACCCTAACCAGCACATCCCTGAGCACTATGGGACAATTTAGCCTGGCCAATCCATGCGACCTGCAAAACCTTGGGCACTACAGGGACAATTTAGCACAGCCAATCCCACACTAACCTGCACATCCCTGGGCACTACGGGAAAATTTAGCACGGCCAGTCCCACCCTAACCTGCACATCCCTGGAAACAACAGGAACAATTTAGCATGGCCAATCCTCCCTAACCTGCACATGCCTGGGCACCAGGGGACAATTTAGCCTGGCCAAACCTGCACGTCCCTGGGCACTATGGGGACAATTTGGCATGGCCAATCCACCCTAACCTGCACATTCCTGGCCACTACGATGACAATTAAGCACGGCCAATCCACCCTAACCAGCACATCACTGGGCACAACGGGACAAATTAGCATGGCCAAACCACACTAACCTGCACAACCTTGTGCACTGCGGGGACAGATTAGCACAGCCAATCCCACACTGACCTGCACATCCCTGGGCACAACGGGACAATTTAGCACGGCCAATCCCACACTAACCTGCACATCCCTGGGCACTACGGGACAATCTAGCACAGCCAATCGCATCCTAACCTGCACATCCCTGGGCACTACTGGGACAATTTAGCACGGCCAATCCCACCCTAACCTGCACATCCCTGGGCACTACGGGACAATTTAGCAGGGCCAATTCCACGCTAACCTGTACATCCCTGGGCACTACGGGAACAATTTAGCATTAGCAATCCACCCTAACCTGCACATCCCTGTCCACTGCGGGGACAATTTAGCATGCCCAGTCCACTGTAACCTGCACATCTCTGTACACTACGGGGACAATTTAGCACGGCCAATCCACTCTAACCTGCACTTACCTGGGCACTATGGAGCAATTTAGCACAGCCAATCCACCCAAAACTGCATATCCCTGGGCACTACTAAACAATTTAGCAGGGCCAGTCCCCCCTAACCTGCACATCCCTGGGCACTACAGGACAATTCATCACGGACAATCCACCCTAACCTGCACATCCCACCACACTAAGGGACAATTTAGCACTGCCTATCCACCTTAATCTGCACATCCCTGGGCACTACGGGACAATTTAGCACTGCCAATCCGCCCTAACCTGCACATCCCTAGGCACTAAGGTACAATTTAACCCGGCCAATCCACTCTAACCTGCACATCCCTGGGCACTACGAGGACAATTTAGCACGGCCAATTCACGCTAACCTGCACATCCCTAGGCACTAAGGTACAATTTAGCATGGCCAATCCACCCTAACCTGCACATCCCTGGGCACTACAGGACAATTTAACACGGCCAATCCAACCAAACCTTCATATTCCAGGGCACTACAAGACAATTCAGCACTGACAATCCACCCTAACCTGCACATCCCACCACACTAAGGGACAATTTAGCATGGCCTATCCACCTTCATCTGCACATTCCTGGGCATTAGCAGGACAATTTATCATGGCCAAACCCAGCCTGAACTACTAATCCCTAGGAACTACGGTACAATTTAGCACTGCCAATCCACCGTAAACTGCATATGCCTGGGCACTACGGGACAATTTAGCATGGCCAATCCCACTCTGACCTGCACATCCCTGGGCACTACAACACAAGGATCAGGGCCACTCGCTCCCTGACTTGCACATCCCTGGGCACTATGGGGACAATTTAGCCTGGCCAACCCTGGGCACTACGGGAAAATTTAGCATGGCCAATCCTCCCTAACCTGCACATGCCTGGGCACCAGGGGACAATTTAGCCTGGCCAAACCTACACGTCCCTGGGCACTATGGGGACAATTTGGCATGGCCAATCCACCCTAACCTGCACATTCCTGGCCACTACGATGACAATTAAGCACGGCCAATCCACCCTAACCAGCACATCACTGGGCACAACGGGACAAATTAGCATGGCCAAACCACACTAACCTGCACAACCTTGTGCACTGCGGGGACAGATTAGCACAGCCAATCCCACACTGACCTGCACATCCCTGGGCACAACGGGACAATTTAGCACAGCCAATCCCACACTAACCTGCACATCCCTGGGCACTACGGGACAATCTAGCACAGCCAATCGCATCCTAACCTGCACATCCCTGGGCACTACTGGGACAATTTAGCACGGCCAATCCCACCCTAACCTGCACATCCCTGGGCACTACGGGACAATTTAGCAGGGCCAATTCCACGCTAACCTGTACATCCCTGGGCACTACGGGAACAATTTAGCATTAGCAATCCACCCTAACCTGCACATCCCTGTCCACTGCGGGGACAATTTAGCATGCCCAGTCCACTGTAACCTGCACATCTCTGTACACTACGGGGACAATTTAGCACGGCCAATCCACTCTAACCTGCACTTACCTGGGCACTATGGAGCAATTTAGCACAGCCAATCCACCCAAAACTGCATATCCCTGGGCACTACTAAACAATTTAGCAGGGCCAGTCCCCCCTAACCTGCACATCCCTGGGCCCTTCGGGACAATTTAGCATGGCCAATCCCACCCTAACCTGCACATCCCTGTGCACTACAGGACATTTTAGCACGGCCAATCCCACCCTAACCTGCATATCGCAGGGCATTACGGGACAATTTAGCACAGACAGTCGACCCTAACCTGCTCATGCCTGACACTACGGGACAATTTTGTAAGACCTGTCCACCTTAATCTGCCCAGCCCTGGGCACTAGGGGGACAATTTAACACGGCCACACCCACAGTAACCTGCACATTTCTAGGCACTAAGGTACAATTTAGCACGGCCAATCCACCCTAACCTGCACATCCCTGGGCACTACGAGGACAATTTAGCACGGCCAATCCACCCTAACCTGCACATCCCTAGGCACTAAAGTACAATTTAGCACGGCCAATCCACCCTAACGTGCACATCCCTGGACACTACGGGACAATTTAGCACGGACAAACCTGAACGTCCCTGTGCACTGGGGGGACAAATTACGACAGCCAATCCACACTAACCAGCACATCCCTGGGACACTATGGGACAATTTAGCCTGGCCAATCCATGCAACCTGCAAAACCTTGGGCACTACGGGGACAATTTAGCACAGCCAATCCCACACTAACCTGCACATCCTTGGGCACTACGGGAAAATTTAGCACGGCCAGTCCCACGCTAACCTGCACATCCCTGGGAACAACAGGAACAATTTAGCATGGCCAATCCACCCTAACCGGCCCATCCCTGGGCACTACGGGACAATTTAACTTGGGCAATCCCTCCCTAACCCGCACATCCCTGGGCACTACTGGACAATTTAGCACACCAAATCCATCCTAACCTGCACATCCCTGGGCAGTACGGGACAATTTAGCACGGCTAATCCACCCTAACCTGCGTATCCCTGGGCACTACAGGACAATTCATCACGGACAATCCACCCTAACCTGCACATCCCTGGGCACTACGGGACAATTTAGCACTGCCTATCCACCTTAATCTGCACATCCCTGGGCACTACGGGACAATTTAGCACTGCCAATCCACCCTAACCTGCACATCCCTAGGCACTAAGGTACAATTTAACCCGGCCAATCCACTCTAACCTGCACATCCCTGGGCACTACGAGGAGAATTTAGCACGGCCAATTCACGCTAACCTGCACATCCCTAGGCACTAAGGTACAATTTAGCATGGCCAATCCACCCTAACCTGCACATCCCTGGGCACTACAGGACAATTTAACACGGCCAATCCAACCAAACCTTCATATTCCAGGGCACTACAAGACAATTCAGCACGGACAATCCACCCTAACCTGCACATCCCACCACACTAAGGGACAATTTAGCATGGCCTATCCACCTTCATCTGCACATTCCTGGGCATTAGCAGGACAATTTATCATGGCCAAACCCAGCCTGAACTACTAATCCCTAGGAACTACGGTACAATTTAGCACTGCCAATCCACCCTAAACTGCATATTCCTGGGCACTACGGGACAATTTAGCATGGCCAATCCCACTCTGACCTGCACATCCCTGGGCACTACAACACAAGGATCAGGGCCACTCGCTCCCTGACTTGCACATCCCTGGGCACTATGGGGACAATTTAGCCTGGCCAATCCACCCTAACCTGCACATTCCTAGGCACTAAGGTACAATTTAGCAGGGTCAATCCATGCAACCTGCAAAACCTTGGGCACTACAGGGACAATTTAGCACAGCCAATCCCACACTAACCTGCACATCCCTGGGCACTACGGGAAAATTTAGCACGGCCAGTCCCACCCTAACCTGCACATCCCTGGAAACAACAGGAACAATTTAGCATGGCCAATCCTCCCTAACCTGCACATGCCTGGGCACCAGGGGACAATTTAGCCTGGCCAAACCTGCACGTCCCTGGGCACTATGGGGACAATTTGGCATGGCCAATCCACCCTAACCTGCACATTTCTGGCCACTACGATGACAATTAAGCACGGCCAATCCACCCTAACCAGCACATCACTGGGCACAACGGGACAAATTAGCATGGCCAAACCACACTAACCTGCACAACCTTGTGCACTGCGGGGACAATTTAGCACAGCCAATCCCACCCTAACCAGCACATCCCAGGGCACTACTGGACAATTTAGCACGGCCAATCCACCCTAACCTACACATCCTAGAGAAGTAGAGGATAATATTGCGAGGATGATTCAGGAAAAGAGTGAAGGTAGCAGGGTGGTTGTTATGGGGGACTTTAACTTCCCAGATATTGACTGGGAGAGCTATAGCTCGAGTTCATTAGATGGGTCGGTGTTTGTCCAATGTGTGCGGGAGGGTTTCCTGACACAATATGTAGACAGGCCAACAAGAGGTGAGGCTATACTGGATTTGGTTCTAGGTAATGAACCAGGCCAGGTGTTAGACCTGGAGGTAGGTGAGCACTTCAGGGACAGTGACCACAACTCGGTGACTTTTACTTTAGTGATGGAGAGGGATAAGTGTGCGCCGCAGGGCAAGAGTTATAGCTGGGGGCAGGGAAATTATGATGCAGTGAGGCATGACTTAGGATGTGTGGATTGGAAAAACAGGCTTCAAGAGAAGAACACTAATGAGATGTGGGGATTGTTCAAGGAGCAGCTACTACGTGTCCTCGATAAGTATGTACCAGTCAGGCATGATGTAAAGGGCCTTGTGAGGCAGCCGTGGTTTAGTAAGGAATTGGAATCCCTTGTGAAAGGGAAGAAGGCGGCATATGTAAAGATGAGGCGTGAAGGTTCAGTTGGGGCGATAGAGAGTTATAAGGTAGCCAGGAAGGATCTAAAGAGAGAGCTAAGAGAAGTGAGAAGGGGACATGAAAAGTCTTTAGCTGGTAGGATTAGGGAAAACCCAAAGGCTTTCTATAGGTATGTCAGGAATAAAAGGATGACTAGGGTAGGTATCGGTCCAGTCAAGGATAGTAGTGGGAAGTTGTGTGTGGAGGCGGAGGAGATTGGAGAGACACTAAATCAATACTTTTCATCAGTATTCACTCAGGAACAGGACACTGTTGCTGATGTGAATATGGAGTCACAAATGATTAGAATGGATGGCCTGGAAATATGCAGGGAAGAGGTTCTGGGAATATTGGAGAGGATGAAAATAGATAAGTCTCCTGGGCCTGATGGCATTTACCCTAGGATCCTATGGGAAGCTAGGGAGGAGATAGCAGAGCCATTGGCCTGGATTTTTATGTCGTCATTGTCAACGGGAATAGTACCAGAGGACTGGAGGATAGCGAATGTGGTCCCCTTGTTCAAGAAAGGGAGTAGGGATAGCCCTAGTAACTATAGGCCAGTGAGTCTGACTTCAGTGGTGGGCAAAGTCTTAGAGAGAATGGTAAGGGATAAGATTTATGAACATCTGGATAGGAATAACGTGGTCAAGGATAGCCAGCATGGTTTTGTGAAGGGCAGGTCGTGCCTCACAAACCTTATTGAGTTCTTTGAGAAGGTGACTAAGGAAGTGGACGAGGGTAAAGCAGTAGATGTTGTGTATATGGATTTTAGTAAGGCGTTCGATAAGGTTCCCCATGGTAGGCTAATGCTAAAACTACGGGAGGTATGGCATTAAGGATACATTAGAGGTTTGGATTAGGAATTGGCTGGCTGGAAGGAGACAGAGGGTAGTAGTTGATGGACTATGTTCATCTTGGAGTGCAGTTACTAGCGGTGTACCACAATGATCTGTTTTGGGACCATTGCTTTTTGTTATCTTTATAAATGATCTAGAGGAAGGGCTTGAAAGCTGGGTGAGTAAGTTTGCGGATGACACAAAAGTCGGTGGAGTTGTGGATAGTGAGGAAGGAAGTGGTAGGTTACAGCGGGATATAGATAAGTTGCAGAGCTGGGCAGAAATGTGGCAAATGGAATTCAATGTAGCTAAGTGTGAAGTCATTCACTTTGGTAGGAGTAACAAGAAGATGGATTACTGGGCTAATGGTAGGCTACTTGGTAGTGTGGATGAGCAGAGGGATCTTGGTGTCCATGTACACAGATCTCTGAAAGTTGCTACCCAGGTAAATAGTGCTGTGAGGAAGGCATATGGTGTACTGGGCTTTATTGGTAGAGGAATTGAGTTCCGGAGTCCTGAGGTCATGTTGCAACTGTATAAGACTCTGGTGCGGCCTCATCAGTGTGCAGTTTTGGTCGCCATACTATAGGAAGGATGTGGAGGCATTGGAACGAGTGCAGAGGAGGTTTACCAGGATGTTGCCTGGAATGGTAGGAAAATCTTATGAGGAAAGGCTGAGGCACATGGGGCTGTTCTCATTGGAGAAGAGAAGGTTTAGGGGAGATTTGATAGCGGTGTATAAGATGATTAGGGGTTTAGATAGGGTCGACACTGAGAACCTTTTACCGCTAATGGAGTCAGGTGTTATTAGGGGACACAGCTTTAAATTAAGGGGTGGTAGGTATAGGACAGATGTTAGGGGTAGATTCTTTACACAGCGGGTTGTGAGTTCATGGAATGCCCTGCCAGTAGCAGTGGTGAACACTTCCTTCTTTATGGTCATTTAAGCGGGCACTGGATAGGCATTTGGAAGTTATTGGGCTAGTGTAGGTTAGGTAGGATTCGGTCGGCGCAACATCGAGGGCCGAAGATCCTGTACTGCGCTGTATCTTTCTATGTTCTATGTTCTATCCCAGAGCACTAGGAACAATCTAGCACAGCCAATCGCACCCTAACCTGCACATCCCTGAGCACTTGGAAGACAATTTAGCACGGCCAATTCCACCCAAACAAGTACATCGCAGGGCACTACGGGAACAATTTAACACGGCCAATCCACTGTAACCTGAACATCGCTGGGCACTACGGGGACAATTTAGCACGGCCAATCCCACCCTAACCTACACTGCGCTGGGCACTACAGGACAATTGAGAACCGCCAATCCACCCTAACCTGTACACCCCTAGGCACTACGGGACAATTCAGCACGGCCAATCCACCGTAACCTGCACATCTCTGGGCACTACGGGACAATTTAGCACGGCCAATCCCATCCTAACCTGCAAATCCGTGGGCAATACAGGACAATTTAACATGGCCAATCCACCGTACCTGCACATCCATAGAAACTACAGGACATTTTAGCACGGCCAATCCACCCTAACTTGCACATCCCTGGGCACTATGGGGACAATTCAGCATGGCCGATCCACCCTTACCTGCACATTCCTGGGCACTACGGAACAATTTAGCCTGGCCAATCCATGCAACCTGCAAAACCTTGGGTACTACGGGGACAATTTAGCACAGCCAATCCCACACTAACCTGCACATCCCTGGGCACTACGGGACAATTTAGCACAGCCAATCCACCCTAACCTGGACCACCCTGGGAACTGCAGGACAATTTAGCACGGTCAATCCATCCTAACCCGCACATCCCTTGGAACTCATGGACAATATAGCATGGCCAATCCAATCTAACCTGCACATCCCTGGGCAAAATGGGACAATTTAGCACAGCCAATCCCATCCTAACCTGCACATCCCTGGGCACTACAGTATAATTTAGCACAGCCATCCTACCCTAACCTGTTCACCCTGGGCACTGCGGGACAATTTAGCACGGTCACCACTCTAACCTGCACACCCCTTGGTACTAAGGGATAATTTAGCACGGCCAATCCATCCTAACCTGCATATCCCTGTGCACTACGGGACAATTTAGCACGGCCAATCTGTACATCCATGGCCACTTTGGGCGATTTAACACAGCCAAACACAGCCTAACCTGTTCGTCCCTGGACACTATGGGCCAATTTAGCACGGCCAATCCCACCCTAACCTGCACATCCCTGGGCACTACGGGACAATTTAGCACGGCCAATCCATCCTAACCTGCATATCCCTGTGCACTACGGGACAATTTAGCACGGCCAATCCATCCTAACCTGCATATCCCTGTGCACTACGGGACAATTTAGCACGGCCAATCCACACTAACCCGCACATCCCATGGCACTCATGGACAATATAGCACGGCCAATCCAACCTAACCTGCACATCCCTGAGCACCGCGGGACTATTTAGCACGGTCAGTACACCCTAACCTGCCCATCCCTGGGCACTACGGGACAATTTAGCACGGACAATCCCACACTCACCTGCACATGCCTGGACACTACGGGACAATTTAGCACGGTCAATCCCACCCTAACGTGCACATCCCTGGACACTGCGGAGACAATTTAGCACGGCCAATCCACTCTAATCTGCGCATCCATGGCCTCTACGGGACAATTTAACACAATCAATCCCACCCTAACCTGTTCGTCCTGGACACTATGGGCCAATTTAGCACGGCCAGTACACCCTAACTTGCACATCCCTGGGCACTACGGGAAAATTTAGCATGGCCAATCCCATCCTAACCGGCACATCCCTGGGCACTCCGGGACAATTTAGCACGGTCAATCGCACCCTCACCTGCACATCCCTGGACACTGCGGGGACAATTCAGCACAGCCAATCCACCCTAACCTGCACATCCCTGGGCACAAAGAGACAATTTAGCATAGGAAAATCCACCCTAACCTGCACATCCCAAAGCACTACAGGGACAGTTTAGCACGGCCAATCCCACCCTAACCTGCACATCCCTGGGCACTACGGGGACAATTTAGAACAGCCAATCCACTGTAACCTGCACATCCCTTGGTACTATGGGACAATTTAGCACAGCCAGTCCACCCAAATCTGCACATCCCTGGGCACTACAGAGACAATTTAGCTCAGCCAAACCCACCCTAAGCTGCACATCCCTGGGCACTATGGGACAATTATCACGTCAGTCGCACCCTAACTGCACATCTCTGGGCACTACGGGGACAGTTTTGCATGGCCAATTCACCATAACCTGCACATCCATGGAAACAACGGGTCAATTTAGCACGGCCAAACCACCCTAATCTGCACATCCCTAGGCACTACTGGACAATTTAGCACGGCCACCCCATCATGACCTGCACATCCCTGGGCGCTATGGGACAATTTAGCACAGCCTATCCACCCTAACCTGCACATCCCTGGGCACTACGGTATAATTTAGCACAGCCTTCCCACCCTAACCTGCTCACCCTGGGCTCTACAGGAGATTTTAGCATGTTCACTCCACCCTAACCTGCACATCCCAGAGCACTAAGGGGTAATTTAGCATGGCCACCACTCTAATCTGCCCATCCTTGGACACTACAGGGCAATTTAGCATGGTCAATCCCATCCTCACCTGCACATAACTGGGCAATGCGGGGACAATTTAGCACGGCCAATCCACCGTAACCTTTACATCCCAGGGCACTACCGGATAATTTAGCACGGTCAAACCACCCTAACCTGCACATCCCTAGACACCACAGGGACAATTTAGCACGGCCAAACCCACCCCTAACCTGCACATCCGTGGCCCCTATGGGGACAATTTAGCACGGCCAATCACTCTAACCTGCACACCCTGGGCAGCATGGGACAAATTAGCATGGCCAATCTACCGTAACCTGCCAATCCCTGGCCACTACGCGTACAATTTTGCACGGCCAATCGCACCCTAACCTGCACACTCCAGGACTAGTATCACGGCCAATTGCACCCTAAACTGCACATCCCTGTGCACTACGGGACAATTCAGCACGGCCAATCCACCGTAACCTGCACATCTCTGGGCACTACGGGACAATTTAGCACGGCCAATCCCATCCTAACCTGCAAATCCGTGGGCAATACAGGACAATTTAACATGGCCAATCCACCGTACCTGCACATCCATAGAAACTACAGGACATTTTAGCACGGCCAATCCACCCTAACTTGCACATCCCTGGGCACTATGGGGACAATTCAGCATGGCCGATCCACCCTTACCTGCACATTCCTGGGCACTACGGAACAATTTAGCCTGGCCAATCCATGCAACCTGCAAAACCTTGGGTACTACGGGGACAATTTAGCACAGCCAATCCCACACTAACCTGCACATCCCTGGGCACTACGGGACAATTTAGCACAGCCAATCCACCCTAACCTGGACCACCCTGGGAACTGCAGGACAATTTAGCACGGTCAATCCATCCTAACCCGCACATCCCTTGGAACTCATGGACAATATAGCATGGCCAATCCAATCTAACCTGCACATCCCTGGGCAAAATGGGACAATTTAGCACAGCCAATCCCATCCTAACCTGCACATCCCTGGGCACTACAGTATAATTTAGCACAGCCATCCTACCCTAACCTGTTCACCCTGGGCACTGCGGGACAATTTAGCACGGTCACCACTCTAACCTGCACACCCCTTGGTACTAAGGGATAATTTAGCACGGCCAATCCATCCTAACCTGCATATCCCTGTGCACTACGGGACAATTTAGCACGGCCAATCTGTACATCCATGGCCACTTTGGGCGATTTAACACAGCCAAACACAGCCTAACCTGTTCGTCCCTGGACACTCTGGGCCAATTTAGCACGGCCAATCCCACCCTAACCTGCACATCCCTGGGCACTACGGGACAATTTAGCACGGCCAATCCATCCTAACCTGCATATCCCTGTGCACTACGGGACAATTTAGCACGGCCAATCCATCCTAACCTGCATATCCCTGTGCACTACGGGACAATTTAGCACGGCCAATCCACACTAACCCGCACATCCCATGGCACTCATGGACAATATAGCACGGCCAATCCAACCTAACCTGCACATCCCTGAGCACCGCGGGACTATTTAGCACGGTCAGTACACCCTAACCTGCCCATCCCTGGGCACTACGGGACAATTTAGCACGGACAATCCCACACTCACCTGCACATGCCTGGACACTACGGGACAATTTAGCACGGTCAATCCCACCCTAACGTGCACATCCCTGGACACTGCGGAGACAATTTAGCACGGCCAATCCACTCTAATCTGCGCATCCATGGCCTCTACGGGACAATTTAACACAATCAATCCCACCCTAACCTGTTCGTCCTGGACACTATGGGCCAATTTAGCACGGCCAGTACACCCTAACTTGCACATCCCTGGGCACTACGGGAAAATTTAGCATGGCCAATCCCATCCTAACCGGCACATCCCTGGGCACTCCGGGACAATTTAGCACGGTCAATCGCACCCTCACCTGCACATCCCTGGACACTGCGGGGACAATTCAGCACAGCCAATCCACCCTAACCTGCACATCCCTGGGCACAAAGAGACAATTTAGCATAGGAAAATCCACCCTAACCTGCACATCCCAAAGCACTACAGGGACAGTTTAGCACGGCCAATCCCACCCTAACCTGCACATCCCTGGGCACTACGGGGACAATTTAGAACAGCCAATCCACTGTAACCTGCACATCCCTTGGTACTATGGGACAATTTAGCACAGCCAGTCCACCCAAATCTGCACATCCCTGGGCACTACAGAGACAATTTAGCTCAGCCAAACCCACCCTAAGCTGCACATCCCTGGGCACTATGGGACAATTATCACGTCAGTCGCACCCTAACTGCACATCTCTGGGCACTACGGGGACAGTTTTGCATGGCCAATTCACCATAACCTGCACATCCATGGAAACAACGGGTCAATTTAGCACGGCCAAACCACCCTAATCTGCACATCCCTAGGCACTACTGGACAATTTAGCACGGCCACCCCATCATGACCTGCACATCCCTGGGCGCTATGGGACAATTTAGCACAGCCTATCCACCCTAACCTGCACATCCCTGGGCACTACGGTATAATTTAGCACAGCCTTCCCACCCTAACCTGCTCACCCTGGGCTCTACAGGAGATTTTAGCATGTTCACTCCACCCTAACCTGCACATCCCAGAGCACTAAGGGGTAATTTAGCATGGCCACCACTCTAATCTGCCCATCCTTGGACACTACAGGGCAATTTAGCATGGTCAATCCCATCCTCACCTGCACATAACTGGGCAATGCGGGGACAATTTAGCACGGCCAATCCACCGTAACCTTTACATCCCAGGGCACTACCGGATAATTTAGCACGGTCAAACCACCCTAACCTGCACATCCCTAGACACCACAGGGACAATTTAGCACGGCCAAACCCACCCCTAACCTGCACATCCGTGGCCCCTATGGGGACAATTTAGCACGGCCAATCACTCTAACCTGCACACCCTGGGCAGCATGGGACAAATTAGCATGGCCAATCTACCGTAACCTGCCAATCCCTGGCCACTACGCGTACAATTTTGCACGGCCAATCGCACCCTAACCTGCACACTCCAGGACTAGTATCACGGCCAATTGCACCCTAAACTGCACATCCCTGTGCACTACGGGACAATTTAGCACAGCCAATCCACTCTAACGTGCACATCCCTGGGCACTACGGGACAATTATCACGGCCAGTCATACCCTAACCTGCAGATCCCTGGGCACTATGGGGCAATTTAGCCTGGGTGCTACAGGACAATTATCACGGCCGATCGCACTCGAACCTGTACATCCCTAGGCACTACCAAGCAATTTAGTACAGCCAATCCCACCCTAACCTGCACATCCCTGAGCTCTACAGAACAATTTAGTACAGCCAGTCCCACCTAACCTGCCCATCCCAGGGAACTACCGGACAATTTAGCATGGCCAATCCACCCTAACCTGCACATCCCTGAGCTCTAGAGGACAATTTACTATAGCCAATCCCACCCTAATCTGCACGTTCCAGGGCACTACGGGACAATTTAGCACAGCCAGTCCACTCTAACCTGCACATACCTAGGCACTAATGGACAATTTAGCACAGCCAATCCACCCTAACCTGCACATCCCTGCGAAATGCAGGACAATTTAGCACAGCCAATCTATCCTAACCTGCACAACCCATGGCACTCATGAAAAATATATCATGGCCAATCCAACCTAACCTGCACATCCCTGGACACTAGGGACAATTTAACACGGCTAATCCACTCTAACCTGCACATCCCTGGGCACGATGGGACATTTTAGCATGGCCAATTCACCCTAACCTGCCCATCCCTGGGCACTACGGGGCAATTTAGCACATCAATCCACCCTAACCTGCCCATCCCAGGGCACTACGGGACAATTTAGCACAGCCAATCCCACCCTAACCTGCACTTCCCTGGACAATTTAGCACGGCCAATCCACCCAAACCTGCACATCCCTGGGCACAAAGGGACAATTTAGCATAGAAAAATCCACCCTAACCTGCACATCCCTGGGCACTACGGGACAATTTAGCACAGCCAATCCCACCCTATCCTGCATATCCCTGGGCACTACGGGAAAATTTTAGCACGGCTAACCTGCACATCCCTGGGCATTACGGGGAAAATTTAGCACGGCTAACCTGCACATCTCTGGGCACTATGGGACAATTTAGCACGGCCAATCCACTCTAACCTGCACATCCCTGGGCACTACTGGACAATTTAGCACAGCCAATCCCACCCTAACCTGCACATCCCTGGGCACTACGGGGACAATTTAGAACAGCCAATCCACTGTAACCTGCACATCCCTTGGTACTATGGGACAATTTAGCACAGCCAGTCCACCCAAATCTGCACATCCCTGGGCACTACAGAGACAATTTAGCTCAGCCAAACCCACCCTAAGCTGCACATCCCTGGGCACTGTGGGACAATTATCACGTCAGTCGCACCCTAACTGCACATCTCTGGGCACTACGGGGACAGTTTTGCATGGCCAATTCACCATAACCTGCACATCCATGGAAACAACGGGTCAATTTAGCACGGCCAAACCACCCTAATCTGCACATCCCTAGGCACTACTGGACAATTTAGCACGGCCACCCCATCATGACCTGCACATCCCTGGGCGCTATGGGACAATTTAGCACAGCCTATCCACCCTAACCTGCACATCCCTGGGCACTACGGTATAATTTAGCACAGCCTTCCCACCCTAACCTGCTCACCCTGGGCTCTACAGGAGATGTTCACTCCACCCTAACCTGCACATCCCAGAGCACTAAGGGGTAATTTAGCATGGCCACCACTCTAATCTGCCCATCCTTGGACACTACAGGGCAATTTAGCATGGTCAATCCCATCCTCACCTGCACATAACTGGGCAATGCGGGGACAATTTAGCACGGCCAATCCACCGTAACCTTTACATCCCAGGGTACTACCGGATAATTTAGCACGGTCAAACCACCCTAACCTGCACATCCCTAGACACCACAGGGACAATTTAGCACGGCCAAACCCACCCCTAACCTGCACATCCGTGGCCCCTATGGGGACAATTTAGCACGGCCAATCACTCTAACCTGCACACCCTGGGCAGCATGGGACAAATTAGCATGGCCAATCTACCGTAACCTGCCAATCCCTGGCCACTACGCGTACAATTTTGCACGGCCAATCGCACCCTAACCTGCACACTCCAGGACTAGTATCACGGCCAATTGCACCCTAAACTGCACATCCCTGTGCACTACGGGACAATTTAGCACAGCCAATCCACTCTAACGTGCACATCCCTGGGCACTACGGGACAATTATCACGGCCAGTCATACCCTAACCTGCAGATCCCTGGGCACTATGGGGCAATTTAGCCTGGGTGCTACAGGACAATTATCACGGCCGATCGCACTCGAACCTGTACTTCCCTAGGCACTACCAAGCAATTTAGTACAGCCAATCCCACCCTAACCTGCACATCCCTGAGCTCTACAGAACAATTTAGTACAGCCAGTCCCACCTAACCTGCCCATCCCAGGGCACTACTGGACAATTTAGCATGGCCAATCCACCCTAACCTGCACATCCCTGAGCTCTAGAGGACAATTTACTATAGCCAATCCCACCCTAATCTGCACGTTCCAGGGCACTACGGGACAATTTAGCACAGCCAGTCCACTCTAACCTGCACATACCTAGGCACTAATGGACAATTTAGCACAGCCAATCCACCCTAACCTGCACATCCCTGCGAAATGCAGGACAATTTAGCACAGCCAATCTTTCCTAACCTGCACAACCCATGGCACTCATGAAAAATATATCATGGCCAATCCAACCTAACCTGCACATCCCTGGACACTAGGGACAATTTAACACGGCCAATCCACTCTAACCTGCACATCCCTGGGCACGATGGGACATTTTAGCATGGCCAATTCACCCTAACCTGCCCATCCCTGGGCACTACGGGGCAATTTAGCACATCAATCCACCCTAACCTGCCCATCCCAGGGCACTACGGGACAATTTAGCACAGCCAATCCCACCCTAACCTGCACTTCCCTGGACAATTTAGCACGGCCAATCCACCCAAACCTGCACATCCCTGGGCACAAAGGTACAATTTAGCATAGAAAAATCCACCCTAACCTGCACATCCCTGGGCACTACGGGACAATTTAGCACAGCCAATCCCACCCTATCCTGCATATCCCTGGGCACTACGGGAAAATTTTAGCACGGCTAACCTGCACATCCCTGGGCATTACGGGGAAAATTTAGCACGGCTAACCTGCACATCTCTGGGCACTATGGGACAATTTAGCACGGCCAATCCACTCTAACCTGCACATCCCTGGGCACTACTGGACAATTTAGCACAGCCAATCCCACCCTAACCTGCATATCCTGGGTACTACGGGACAATTTAGCACAGCCAATCCACCCAAACCTGCACATCTCTGGGCACTATGGGGACAATTTTGCATGGCCAATCCACCATAACCTGCAGATCCCTGCAAACCACGGGTCAATTTAGCACAGCCAGTCCACCCTATCCTGCACAACTCTGGGCACTACAGGACAATTTAGACAGCCAGTCTACCCTAATCTGCACATCCCTGGGCACTACAGGACAATTTAGCACAGCCAATCCACCCTGACCTGCACATCCCTGGGAACTACAGGACAATTTTGCACAGCCAACCCACCCTAACCTGTACATCCCTGGGCGCTATGGGACAGTTTAGCATGGCCAATCCACCCTAACCTGCACATCCCTGGGCACTACGGGAACAATTTAGCATTAGCAATCCACCCTAACCTGCACATCCCTGTCCACTGCGGGGACAACTTAGCATGCCCAGTCCACTGTAACCTGCACATCTCTGTACACTACGGGACAATTTAGCACGGCCAATCCACTCTAACCTGCACTTACCTGGGTACTATGGAGCAATTTAGCACAGCCAATCCACCCAAAACTGCATATCCCTGGGCACTACTAAACAATTTAGCAGGGCCAGTCCCCCCAAACCTGCACATCCCTGGGCCCTTCGGGACAATTTAGCATGGCCAATCCCACCCTAACCCACACATCCCTGGGCACTTTTCAAAAATTTAGCACGGCCAATCCACCCAAACCTGCACATTCCCTGTGCACTATAGGACATTTTAGCACGGCCAATCCCACCCTAACCTGCATATCGCAGGGCATTACGGGACAATTTAGCACAGACAGTCGACCCTAACCTGCTCATGCCTGACACTACGGGACAATTTTGTATGACCTGTCCACCTTAATCTGCCCAGCCCTGGGCACTAGGGGGATAATTTAACACGGCCACACCCACAGTAACCTGCACATCTCTAGGCACTAAGGTACAATTTAGCACGGCCAATCCACCCTAACCTGCACATCCCTGGGCACTACGAGGACAATTTAGCACGGCCAATTCACCCTAACCTGCACATCCCTAGGCACTAAGGTACAATTTAGCACGGCCAATCCACCCTAAACTGCACATCCCTGGACACTACAGGACAATTTAGCACGGACAAACCTGAACGTCCCTGGGCACTGGGGGGACAATTTACGACAGCCAATCCACACTAACCAGCACATCCCGGGACACTATGGGACAATTTAGCCTGGCCAATCCATGCAACCTGCAAAACCTTGGGCACTACGGGGACAATTTAGCACAGCCAATCCCACACTAACCTGCACATCCTTGGGCACTACGGGATAATTTAGCAAGGCCAGTCCCACGCTAACCTGCACATCCCTGGGACAACAGGAACAATTTAGCATGGCCAATCCACCCTAACCGGCCCATCCCTGGGCACTACGGGACAATTTAACTTGGGCAATCCCTCTCTAACCCGCACATCCCTGGGCACTACTGGACAATTTAGCACACCAAATCCATCCTAACCTGCACATCCCTGGGCAGTACGGGACAATTTAGCACGGCTAATCCACCCTAACCTGCGTATCCCTGGGCACTACAGGACAATTCATCACGGACAATCCACCCTAACCTGCACATCCCTGGGCACTACGGGACAATTTAGCACTGCCAATCCACCCTAACCTGCACATCCCTAGGCACTAAGGTACAATTTAACCCGGCCAATCCACTCTAACCTGCACATCCCTGGGCACTACGAGGAGAATTTAGCACGGCCAATTCACGCTAACCTGCACATCCCTAGGCACTAAGGTACAATTTAGCATGGCCAATCCACCCTAACCTGCACATCCCTGGGCACTACAGGACAATTTAACACGGCCAATCCAACCAAACCTTCATATTCCAGGGCACTACAAGACAATTCAGCACGGACAATCCACCCTAACCTGCACATCCCACCACACTAAGGGACAATTTAGCATGGCCTATCCACCTTCATCTGCACATTCCTGGGCATTAGCAGGACAATTTATCATGGCCAAACCCAGCCTGAACTACTAATCCCTAGGAACTACGGTACAATTTAGCACTGCCAATCCACCCTAAACTGCATATGCCTGGGCACTACGGGACAATTTAGCATGGCCAATCCCACTCTGACCTGCACATCCCTGGGCACTACAACACAAGGATCAGGGCCACTCGCTCCCTGACTTGCACATCCCTGGGCACTATGGGGACAATTTAGCCTGGCCAATCCACCCTAACCTGCACATTCCTAGGCACTAAGGTACAATTTAGCAGGGTCAATCCACCATAACCAGCACATCCCTGAGCACTATGGGACAATTTAGCCTGGCCAATCCATGCGACCTGCAAAACCTTGGGCACTACAGGGACAATTTAGCACAGCCAATCCCACACTAACCTGCACATCCCTGGGCACTACGGGAAAATTTAGCACGGCCAGTCCCACCCTAACCTGCACATCCCTGGAAACAACAGGAACAATTTAGCATGGCCAATCCTCCCTAACCTGCACATGCCTGGGCACCAGGGGACAATTTAGCCTGGCCAAACCTGCACGTCCCTGGGCACTATGGGGACAATTTGGCATGGCCAATCCACCCTAACCTGCACATTCCTGGCCACTACGATGACAATTTAGCACGGCCAATCCACCCTAACCAGCACATCACTGGGCACAACGGGACAAATTAGCATGGCCAAACCACACTAACCTGCACAACCTTGTGCACTGCGGGGACAGATTAGCACAGCCAATCCCACACTGACCTGCACATCCCTGGGCACAACGGGACAATTTAGCACGGCCAATCCCACACTAACCTGCTTATCCCTGGGCACTACGGGACAATCTAGCACTGCCAATCGCATCCTAACCTGCACATCCCTGGGCACTACTGGGACAATTTAGCACGGCCAATCCCACCCTAACCTGCACATCCCTGGGCATATCGCAGGGCATTACGGGACAATTTAGCACAGACAGTCGCCCCTAACCTGCTCATGCCTGACACTACGGGACAATTTTGTATGACCTGTCCACCTTAATCTGCCCAGCCCTGGGCACTAGGGGGACAATTTAACACGGCCACACCCACAGTAACCTGCACATCTCTAGGCACTAAGGTACAATTTAGCACAGCCAATCCACCCTAACCTGCACATCCCTGGCACTACGAGGACAATTTAGCACGGCCAATTCACCCTAACCTGCACATCCCTAGGCACTAAGGTACAATTTAGCACGGCCAATCCACCCTAACCTGCACATCCCTGGACACTACGGGACAATTTAGCACGGACAAACCTGAACGTCCCTGGGCACTGGGGGGACATTTTACGACAGCCAATCCACACTAACCAGCACATCCCGGGACACTATGGGACAATTTAGCCTGGCCAATCCATGCAACCTGCAAAACCTTGGGCACTACGGGGACAATTTAGCACAGCCAATCCCACACTAACCTGCACATCCTTGGGCACTACGGGATAATTTAGCAAGGCCAGTCCCACGCTAACCTGCACATCCCTGGGACAACAGGAACAATTTAGCATGGCCAATCCACCCTAACCGGCCCATCCCTGGGCACTACGGGACAATTTAACTTGGGCAATCCCTCTCTAACCTGCACATCCCTGGGCAGTACAGGACAATTTAGCACACCAAATCCATCCTAACCTGCACATCCCTGGGCAGTACGGGACAATTTAGCACGGCTAATCCACCCTAACCTGCGTATCCCTGGGCACTACAGGACAATTCATCACGGACAATCCACCCTAACCTGCACATCCCACCACACTAAGGGACAATTTAGCACGGCCTATCCACCTTAATCTGCACATCCCTGGGCACTACGGGACAATTTAGCACTGCCAATCCACCCTAACCTGCACATCCCTAGGCACTAAGGTACAATTTAACCCGGCCAATCCACTCTAACCTGCACATCCCTGGGCACTACGAGGAGAATTTAGCACGGCCAATTCACGCTAACCTGCACATCCCTAGGCACTAAGGTACAATTTAGCATGGCCAATCCACCCTAACCTGCACATCCCTGGGCACTACAGGACAATTTAACACGGCCAATCCAACCAAACCTTCATATTCCAGGGCACTACAAGACAATTCAGCACGGACAATCCACCCTAACCTGCACATCCCACCACACTAAGGGACAATTTAGCATGGCCTATCCACCTTCATCTGCACATTCCTGGGCATTAGCAGGACAATTTATCATGGCCAAACCCAGCCTGAACTACTAATCCCTAGGAACTACGGTACAATTTAGCACTGCCAATCCACCCTAAACTGCATATGCCTGGGCACTACGGGACAATTTAGCATGGCCAATCCCACTCTGACCTGCACATCCCTGGGCACTACAACACAAGGATCAGGGCCACTCGCTCCCTGACTTGCACATCCCTGGGCACTATGGGGACAATTTTGCCTGGCCAATCCACCCTAACCTGCACATTCCTAGGCACTAAGGTACAATTTAGCAGGGTCAATCCACCCTAACCAGCACATCCCTGAGCACTATGGGACAATTTAGCCTGGCCAATCCATGCAACCTGCAAAACCTTGGGCACTACAGGGACAATTTAGCACAGCCAATCCCACACTAACCTGCACATCCCTGGGCACTACGGGAAAATTTAGCACGGCCAGTCCCACCCTAACCTGCACATCCCTGGAAACAACAGGAACAATTTAGCATGGCCAATCCTCCCTAACCTGCACATGCCTGGGCACCAGGGGACAATTTAGCCTGGCCAAACCTGCACGTCCCTGGGCACTATGGGGACAATTTGGCATGGCCAATCCACCCTAACCTGCACATTCCTGGCCACTACGATGACAATTTAGCACGGCCAATCCACCCTAACCAGCACATCACTGGGCACAACGGGACAAATTAGCATGGCCAATCCCACACTGACCTGCACAACCTTGTGCACTGCGGGGACAGATTAGCACAGCCAATCCCACACTGACCTGCACATCCCTGGGCACAACGGGACAGTTTAGCACGGCCAATCGCATCCTAACCTGCACATCCCTGGGCACTACTGGGACAATTTAGCACGGCCAATCCCACCCTAACCTGCACATCCCTGGGCACTACAGTATAATTTAGCACAGCCATCCTACCCTAACCTGTTCACCCTGGGCACTGCGGGACAATTTAGCACGGTCACCACTCTAACCTGCACATCCCTTGGTACTAAGGGATAATTTAGCACGGCCAATCCATCCTAACCTGCATATCCCTGTGCACTACGGGACAATTTAGCACGGCCAATCTGTACATCCATGGCCACTTTGGGCGATTTAACACAGCCAAACACAGCCTAACCTGTTCGTCACTGGACACTATGGGCCAATTTAGCACGGCCAATCCCACCCTAACCTGCACATCCCTGGGCACTACGGGACAATTTAGCACGGCCAATCCATCCTAACTTGCATATCCCTGTGCACTACGGGACAATTTAGCACGGCCAATCCATCCTAACCTGCATATCCCTGTGCACTACGGGTCAATTTAGCACGGCCAATCTGTACATCCATGGCCACTTTGGGCGATTTAACACAGCCAAACACAGCCTAACCTGTTCGTCCCTGGACACTATGGGCCAATTTAGCACAGCCAATCCCACCCTAACCTGCACATCCCTGGGCACTACGGTACAATTTAGCACTGCCAATCCATCCTAACTTGCATATCCCTGTGCACTACCGGACAATTTAGCACGGCCAATCCATCCTAACCTGCATATCCCTGTGCACTACGGGTCAATTTAGCACGGCCAATCCATACTAACCCGCACATCCCATGGCACTCATGGACAATATAGCACGGCCAATCCAACCTAACCTGCACATCCCTGAGCACCGCGGGACTATTTAGCACGGTCAGTACACCCTAACCTGCCCATCCCTGGGCACTACGGGACAATTTAGCACGGACAATCCACCCTAACTTGCACATCCCTGGGCACTATGGGGACAATTCAGCATGGCCAATCCACCCTTACCTGCACATTCCTGGGCACTACGGAACAATTTAGCCTGGCCAATCCATGCAACCTGCAAAACCTTGGGTACTACGGGGACAATTTAGCGCAGCCAATCCCACACTAACCTGCACATCCCTGGGCACTACGGGACAATTTAGCACAGCCAATCCACCCTAACCTGGACCAACCTGGGAACTGCAGGACAATTTAGCACAGTCAATCCATCCTAACCCGCACATCCCTTGGAACTCATGGACAATATAGCATGGCTAATCCAATCTAACCTGCACATCCCTGGGCAAAATGGGACAATTTAGCACGGTCAGTACACCCTAACCTGCCCATCCCTGGGCACTACGGGACAATTTAGCACGGACAATCCCACACTCACCTGCACATGCCTGGACTCTACGGGACAATTTAGCACGGTCAATCCCACCCTAACGTGCACATCCCTGGACACTGCGGAGACAATTTAGCACGGCCAATCCACTCTAATCTGCACATCCATGGCCTCTACGGGACAATTTAACACAATCAATCCCACCCTAACCTGTTCGTCCTGGACACTATGGGCCAATTTAGCACAGCCAGTACACCCTAACTTGCACATCCCTGGGCACTACGGGAAAATTTAGCATGGCCAATCCCATCCTAACCGGCACATCCCTGGGCACTCCGGGACAATTTAGCACGGTCAATCGCACCCTCACCTGCACATCCCTGGACACTGCGGGGACAATTTAGCACAGCCAATCCACCCTAACCTGCACATCCCTGGGCACAAAGAGACAATTTAGCATAGGAAAATCCACCCTAACCTGCACATCCCAAAGCACTACAGGGACAGTTTAGCACGGCCAATCCCACCCTAACCTGCACATCCCTGGGCACTACGGGGACAATTTAGAACAGCCAATCCACTGTAACCTGCACATCCCTTGGTACTATGGGACAATTTAGCACAGCCAGTCCACCCAAATCTGCACATCCCTGGGCACTACAGAGACAATTTAGCTCAGCCAAACCCACCCTAAGCTGCACATCCCTGGGCACTATGGGACAATTATCACGCCAGTCGCACCCTAACTGCACATCCCTGAGCACTAAGGGGTAATTTAGCATGGCCACCACTCTAATCTGCCCATCCTTGGACACTACAGGGCAATTTAGCATGGTCAATCCCATCCTCACCTGCACATACCTGGGCAATGCGGGGACAATTTAGCACGGCCAATCCACACGTAACCTTTACATCCCAGGGCACTACCGGATAATTTAGCACGGTCAAACCACCCTAACCTGCACATCCCTAGACACCACAGGGACAATTTAGCACGGCCAAACCCACCCCTAACCTGCACATCCGTGGCCCCTGTGGGGACAATTTTGCACGGCCAATCGCACCCTAACCTGCACATCCCTGGGCACTACGGGGACAATTTAGAACAGCCAATCCACTGTAACCTGCACATCCCTTGGTACTATGGGACAATTTAGCACAGCCAGTCCACCCAAATCTGCACATCCCTGGGCACTACAGAGACAATTTAGCTCAGCCAAACCCACCCTAACCTGCACATCCCTGGGCACTATGGGACAATTATCACGCCAGTCGCACCCTAACTGCACATCCCTGAGCACTAAGGGGTAATTTAGCATGGCCACCACTCTAGTCTGCCCATCCTTGGACACTACAGGGCAATTTAGCATGGTCAATCCCATCCTCACCTGCACATACCTGGGCAATGCGGGGACAATTTAGCACGGCCAATCCACCGTAACCTTTACATCCCAGGGCACTACCGGATAATTTAGCACGGTCAAACCACCCTAACCTGCACATCCCTAGACACCACAGGGACAATTTAGCACGGCCAAACCCACCCCTAACCTGCACATCCGTGGCCCCTATGGGGACAATTTTGCACGGCCAATCGCACCCTAACCTGCACACTCCAGGACTAGTATCACGGCCAATTGCACCCTAAACTGCACATCCCTGTGCACTACGGGACAATTTAGCACAGCCAATCCACTCTAACGTGCACATCCCTGGGCACTACGGGACAATTATCACGGCCAGTCATACCCTAACCTGCAGATCCCTGGGCACTATGGGACAATTTAGCCTGGGTGCTACAGGACAATTATCACGGCCGATCGCACTCGAACCTGTACATCCCTAGGCACTACCAAACAATATAGTACAGCCAATCCCACCCTAACCTGCACATCCCTGAACTCTACAGAACAATTTAGTACAGCCAGTCCCACCTAACCTGCCCATCCCAGGGCACTACCGGACAATTTAGCATGGCCAATCCACTCTAACCTGCACATCCCTGTGCACTACGGGACAATTTAGCACAGCCAATCCACTCTAACGTGCACATCCCTGTGCAGTACCGGACAATTTAGCATGGCCAATCCACCCTAACCTGCACATCCCTGAGCTCTAGAGGACAATTTACTATAGCCAATCCCACCCTAATCTGCACGTTCCAGGGCACTACGGGACAATTTAGCACAGCCAGTCCACTCTAACCTGCACATACCTAGGCACTAATGGACAATTTAGCACAGCCAATCCACCCTAACCTGCACATCCCTGCAAAATGCAGGACAATTTAGCACAGCCAATCTATCCTAACCTGCACAACCCATGGCACTCATGAACAATATATCATGGCCAATCCAACCTAACCTGCACATCCCTGGACACTAGGGACAATTTAACACGGCCAATCCACCCTAATCTGCACATCCCTAGGCACTACTGACAATTTAGCACGGCCACCCCATCATGACCTGCACATCCCTGGACGCTATGGGACAATTTAGCACAGCCTATCCACCCTAACCTGCCCATCCCAGGGCACTACGGGAAAACTTAGCACGGCCAGTCCCACCCTAACCTGCACATCCCTGGAAACAACAGGAACAATTTAGCGTGGCCAATCCTCCCTAACCTGCACATGCCTGGGCACCAGGGGACAATTTAGCCTGACCAAACCTGCACGTCCCTGGGCACTATGGGGACAATTTGGCATGGCCAATCCACCCTAACCTGCACATTTCTGGCCACTACGATGACAATTTAGCATGGCCAATCCACCCTAACCAGCACATCACTGGGCACAACGGGACAAATTAGCATGGCCAAACCACACTAACCTGCACAACCTTGTGCACTGCGGGGACAATTTAGCACAGCCAATCCCACCCTAACCAGCACATCCCAGGGCACTACTGGGACAATTTAGCACGGCCAATCCACCCTAACCTACTCATCCTAGAGAAGTAGAGGATAATATTGCGAGGATGATTCAGGAAAAGAGTGAAGGTAGCAGGGTGGTTGTTATGGGGGACTTTAACTTCCCAGATATTGACTGGGAGAGCTATAGCTCGAGTTCATTAGATGGGTCGGTGTTTGTCCAATGTGTGCAGGAGGGTTTCCTGACACAATATGTAGACAGGCCAACAAGAGGTGAGGCTATACTGGATTTGGTTCTAGGTAATGAACCAGGCCAGGTGTTAGACTTGGAGGTAGGTGAGCACTTCAGGGACAGTGACCACAACTCGGTGACTTTTACTTTAGTGATGGAGAGGGATAAGTGTGCGCCGCAGGGCAAGAGTTATAGCTGGGGGCAGGGAAATTATGATGCAGTGAGGCATGACTTAGGATGTGTGGATTGGATAAACAGGCTTCAAGAGAAGAACACTAATGAGATGTGGGGATTGTTCAAGGAGCAGCTACTACGTGTCCTCGATAAGTATGTACCAGTCAGGCATGATGTAAAGGGCCTTGTGAGGCAGCCGTGGTTTAGTAAGGAATTGGAATCCCTTGTGAAAGGGAAGAAGGCGGCATATGTAAAGATGAGGCGTGAAGGTTCAGTTGGGGCGATAGAGAGTTATAAGGTAGCCAGGAAGGATCTAAAGAGAGAGCTAAGAGAAGTGAGAAGGGGACATGAAAAGTCTTTAGCTGGTAGGATTAGGGAAAACCCAAAGGCTTTCTATAGGTATGTCTGGAATAAAAGGATGACTAGGGTAGGTATCGGTCCAGTCAAGGATAGTAGTGGGAAGTTGTGTGTGGAGGCGGAGGAGATTGGAGAGACACTAAATCAATACTTTTCATCAGTATTCACTCAGGAACAGGACACTGTTGCTGATGTGAATATGGAGTCACAAATGATTAGAATGGATGGCCTGGAAATATGCAGGGAAGAGGTTCTGGGAATATTGGAGAGGATGAAAATAGATAAGTCTCCTGGGCCTGATGGCATTTACCCTAGGATCCTATGGGAAGCTAGGGAGGAGATAGCAGAGCCATTGGCCTGGATTTTTATGTTGTCATTGTCAACGGGAATAGTACCAGAGGACTGGAGGATAGCGAATGTGGTCCCCTTGTTCAAGAAAGGGAGTAGGGATAGCCCTAGTAACTATAGGCCAGTGAGTCTGACTTCAGTGGTGGGCAAAGTCTTAGAGAGAATGGTAAGGGATAAGATTTATGAACATCTGGATAGGAATAACGTGATCAAGGATAGCCAGCATGGTTTTGTGAAGGGCAGGTCGTGCCTCACAAACCTTATTGAGTTCTTTGAGAAGGTGACTAAGGAAGTGGACGAGGGTAAAGCAGTAGATGTTGTGTATATGGATTTTAGTAAGGCGTTCGATAAGGTTCCCCATGATAGGCTAATGCTAAAACTACGGAGGTGTGGCATTGAGGATACATTAGAGGTTTGGATTAGGAATTGGCTGGCTGGAAGGAGACAGAGGGTAGTAGTTGATGGACTATGTTCATCTTGGAGTGCAGTTACTAGCGGTGTACCACAAGGATCTGTTTTGGGACCATTGCTTTTTGTTATCTTTATAAATGATCTAGAGGAAGGGCTTGAAAGCTGGGTGAGTAAGTTTGCGGATGACACAAAAGTCGGTGGAGTTGTGGATAGTGAGGAAGGAAGTGGTAGGTTACAGCGGGATATAGATAAGTTGCAGAGCTGGGCAGAAATGTGGCAAATGGAATTCAATGTAGCTAAGTCTGAAGTCATTCACTTTGGTAGGAGTAACAAGAAGATGGATTACTGGGCTAATGGTAGGCTACTTGGTAGTGTGGATGAGCAGAGGGATCTTGGTGTCCATGTACACAGATCTCTGAAAGTTGCCACCCAGGTAAATAGTGCTGTGAGGAAGGCATATGGTGTACTGGGCTTTATTGGTAGAGGAATTGAGTTCCGGAGTCCTGAGGTCATGTTGCAACTGTATAAGACTCTGGTGCGGCCTCATCTGGAGTATTGTGTGCAGTTTTGGTCGCCATACTACAGGAAGGATGTGGAGGCATTGGAACGAGTGCAGAGGAGGTTTACCAGGATGTTGCCTGGAATGATAGGAAAATCTTATGAGGAAAGGCTGAGGCACATGGGGCTGTTCTCATTGGAGAAGAGAAGGTTTAGGGAAGATTTGATAGCGGTGTATAAGATGATTAGGGGTTTAGATAGGGTCGACACTGAGAACCTTTTACCGCTAATGGAGTCAGGTGTTACTAGGGGACACAACTTTAAATTAAAGGGTGGTAGGTATAGGACAGATGTTAGGGGTAGTTTCTTTACACAGCGGGTTGTGAGTTCATGGAATGCCCTGCCAGTAGCAGTGGTGAACTCTCCTTCTTTATGGTCATTTAAGCGAGCATTGATAGGCATTTGGAAGTTATTGGGCTAGTGTAGGTTAGGTAGGATTCGGTCGGCGCAACATCGAGGGCCGAAGGGCCTGTACTGCGCTGTATCTTTGTATATTCTATGTTCTATCCCAGAGCACTAGGAACAATCTAGCACAGCCAATCGCACCCTAACCTGCACATCCCTGGGCACTAGGAAGACAATTTAGCACGGCCAATTCCACCCAAACAAGTACATCGCAGGGCACTATGGGAACAATTTAACACGGCCAATCCACTGTAACCTGAACATCGCTGGGCACTACGGGGACAATTTAGCACGGCCAATCCCACCCTAACCTACACTGCGCTGGGCACTACAGGACAATTGAGAACCGCCAGTCCACCCTAACCTGTACACCCCTAGGCACTACGGGACAATTCAGCACGGTCAATCCACCGTAACCTGCACATCTCTGGGCACTACGGGACAATTTAGCACGGCCAATCCCATCCTAACCTGCAAATCCGTGGGCAATACAGGACAATTTAACATGGCCAATCCACCGTACCTGCACATCCATAGAAACTACAGGACATTTTAGCATGTCCAATCCACCCTATTCATTGCTGGGCACTAAGGGACAATTTAGCACGGCCAATCCACCCTAACTTGCACATCCCTGGGCACTATGGGGACAATTCAGCATGGCCAATCCACCCTTACCTGCACATTCCTGGGCACTACGGAACAGTTTAGCCTGGCCAATCCATGCAACCTGCAAAACCTTGGGTACTACGGGGACAATTTAGCACGGCCAATCCCACACTAACCTGCACATCCCTGGGCACTACGGGACAATTTAGCACAGCCAATCCACCCTAACCTGGACCACCCTGGGAACTGCAGGACAATTTAACACAGTCAATCCATCCTAACCCGCACATCACTTGGAACTCATGGACAATGTAGCATAGCCAATCCAATCTAACCTGCACATCCCTGGGCAAAATGGGACAATTTAGCACAGCCAATCCCATCCTAACCTGCACATCCCTGGGCACTACAGTATAATTTAGCACAGCCATCCTACCCTAACCTGTTCACCCTGGGCACTGCGGGACAATTTAGCACGGTCAACACTCTAACCTGCACATCCCTTGGTACTAAGGGATAATTTAGCACGGCCAATCCATCCTAACCTGCATATCCCTGGGCACTACGGGACAATTTAGCACGGCCAATCTGTACATCCATGGCCACTTTGGGCGATTTAACACAGCCAAACACAGCCTAACCTGTTCGTCACTGGACACTATGGGCCAATTTAGCACGGCCAATCCCACCCTAACCTGCACATCCCTGGGCACTACGGGACAATTTAGCACGGCTAACCCATCCTAACCTGCATATCCCTGTGCACTACGGGACAATTTAGCACGGCCAATCCATCCTAACCTGCATATCCCTGTGCACTACGGGACAATTTAGCACGGCCAATCCAACCTAACCTGCACATCCCTGAGCACCGCGGGACTATTTAGCACGGTCAGTACACCCTAACCTGCCCATCCCTGGGCACTACGGGACAATTTAGCACGGACAATCCCACACTCACCTGCACATGCCTGGACACTACGGGACAATTTAGCACGGTCAATCCCACCCTAACGTGCACATCCCTGGACACTGCGGAGACAATTTAGCACGGCCAATCCACTCTAATCTGCGCATCCATGGCCTCTACGGGACAATTTAACACAATCAATCCCACCCTAACCTGTTCGTCCTGGACACTATGGGCCAATTTAGCACAGCCAGTACACCCTAACTTGCACATCCCTGGGCACTACGGGAAAATTTAGCACGGCCAATCCCATCCTAACCTGCACATCCCTGGGCACTCCGGGACAATTTAGCACGGTCAATCGCACCCTCACCTGCACATCCCTGGACACTGCGGGGACAATTTAGCACAGCCAATCCACCCTAACCTGCACATCCCTGGGCACAAAGAGACAATTTAGCATAGGAAAATCCACCCTAACCTGCACATCCCAAAGCACTACAGGGACAGTTTAGCACGGCCAATCCCACCCTAACCTGCACATCCCTGGGCACTACGGGGACAATTTAGAACAGCCAATCCACTGTAACCTGCACATCCCTTGGTACTATGGGACAATTTAGCACAGCCAGTCCACCCAAATCTGCACATCCCTGGGCACTACAGAGACAATTTAGCTCAGCCAAACCCACCCTAAGCTGCACATCCCTGGGCACTATGGGACAATTATCACGCCAGTCGCACCCTAACTGCACATCTCTGGGCACTACGGGGACAATTTTGCATGGCCAATTCACCATAACCTGCACATCCATGGAAACAACGGGTCAATTTAGCACGGCCAATCCACCCTAATCTGCACATCCCTAGGCACTACTGGACAATTTATCACACCACCCCATCATGACCTGCACATCCCTGGGCGCTATGGGACAATTTAGCACAGCCTATCCACCCTAACCTGCACATCCCTGGGCACTACGGTATAATTTAGCACAGCCTTCCCACCCTAACCTGCTCACCCTGGGCTCTACAGGAGATTTTAGCACGTGCACTCCACCCTAACCTGCACATCCCTGAGCACTAAGGGGTAATTTAGCATGGCCACCACTCTAATCTGCCCATCCTTGGACACTACAGGGCAATTTAGCATGGTCAATCCCATCCTCACCTGCACATACCTGGGCAATGCGGGGACAATTTAGCACGGCCAATCCACCGTAACCTTTACATCCCAGGGCACTACCGGATAATTTAGCACGGTCAAACCACCCTAACCTGCACATCCCTAGACACCACAGGGACAATTTAGCACGGCCAAACCCACCCCTAACCTGCACATCCGTGGCCCCTATGGGGACAATTTAGCACGGCCAATCACTCTAACCTGCACCCCTGGGCAGCATGGGACAAATTAGCATGGCCAATCTACCGTAACCTGCCAATCCCTGGCCACTACGCGTACAATTTTGCACGGCCAATCGCACCCTAACCTGCACACTCCAGGACTAGTATCACGGCCAATTGCACCCTAAACTGCACATCCCTGTGCACTACGGGACAATTTAGCACAGCCAATCCACTCTAACGTGCACATCCCTGGGCACTACGGAACAATTATCACGGCCAGTCATACCCTAACCTGCAGATCCCTGGGCACTATGGGGCAATTTAGCCTGGGTGCTACAGGACAATTATCACGGCCGATCACACTCGAACCTGTACATCCCTAGGCACTACCAAACAATTTAGTACAGCCAATCCCACCCTAACCTGCACATCCCTGAGCTCTACAGAACAATTTAGTACAGCCAGTCCCACCTAACCTGCCCATCCCAGGGCACTACCGGACAATTTAGCATGGCCAATCCACCCTAACCTGCACATCCCTGAGCTCTAGAGGACAATTTACTATAGCCAATCCCACCCTAATCTGCACGTTCCAGGGCACTACGGGACAATTTAGCACAGCCAGTCCACTCTAACCTGCACATACCTAGGCACTAATGGACAATTTAGCACAGCCAATCCACCCTAACCTGCACATCCCTGCGAAATGCAGGACAATTTAGCACAGCCAATCTATCCTAACCTGCACAACCCATGGCACTCATGAACAATATATCATGGCCAATCCAACCTAACCTGCACATCCCTGGACACTAGGGACAATTTAACACGGCCAATCCACTCTAACCTGCACATCCCTGGGCACGATGGGACATTTTAGCATGGCCAATTCACCCTAACCTGCCCATCCCTGGGCACTACGGGGCAATTTAGCACATCAATCCACCCTAACCTGCCCATCCCAGGGCACTACGGGACAATTTAGCACAGCCAATCCCACCCTAACCTGCACTTCCCTGGACAATTTAGCACGGCCAATCCACCCAAACCTGCACATCCCTGGGCACAAAGGGACAATTTAGCATTGAAAAATCCACCCTAACCGGCACATCCCTGGGCACTACGGGACAATTTAGCACAGCCAATCCCACCCTATCCTGCATATCCCTGGGCACTACGGGAAAATTTTAGCACGGCTAACCTGCACATCCCTGGGCATTACGGGGAAAATTTAGCACGGCTAACCTGCACATCTCTGGGCACTATGGGACAATTTAGCATGGCCAATCCCACCCTAACCTGCACATCCCTGGGCACTACGGGGACAATTTAGAACAGCCAATCCACTGTAACCTGCACATCCCTTGGTACTATGGGACAATTTAGCACAGCCAGTCCACCCAAATCTGCACATCCCTGGGCACTACAGAGACAATTTAGCTCAGCCAAACCCACCCTAAGCTGCACATCCCTGGGCACTATGGGACAATTATCACGTCAGTCGCACCCTAACTGCACATCTCTGGGCACTACGGGGACAGTTTTGCATGGCCAATCCACCCTAATCTGCACATCCCTAGGCACTACTGGACAATTTAGCACGGCCACCCCATCATGACCTGCACATCCCTGGGCGCTATGGGACAATTTAGCACAGCCTATCCACCCTAACCTGCACATCCCTGGGCACTACGGTATAATTTAGCACAGCCTTCCCACCCTAACCTGCTCACCCTGGGCTCTACAGGAGATTTTAGCATGTTCACTCCACCCTAACCTGCACATCCCAGAGCACTAAGGGGTAATTTAGCATGGCCACCACTCTAATCTGCCCATCCTTGGACACTACAGGGCAATTTAGCATGGTCAATCCCATCCTCACCTGCACATACCTGGGCAATGCGGGGACAATTTAGCACGGCCAATCCACCGTAACCTTTACATCCCAGGGCACTACTGGATAATTTAGCACGGTCAAACCACCCTAACCTGCACATCCCTAGACACCACAGGGACAATTTAGCATGGCCAAACCCACCCCTAACCTGCACATCCGTGGCCCCTATGGGGACAATTTAGCACGGCCAATCACTCTAACCTGCACACCCTGGGCAGCATGGGACAAATTAGCATGGCCAATCTACCGTAACCTGCCAATCCCTGGCCACTACGCGTACAATTTTGCACGGCCAATCGCACCCTAACCTGCACACTCCAGGACTAGTATCACGGCCAATTGCACCCTAAACTGCACATCCCTGTGCACTACGGGACAATTTAGCACAGCCAATCCACTCTAACGTGCACATCCCTGGGCACTACGGGACAATTATCACGGCCAGTCATACCCTAACCTGCAGATCCCTGGGCACTATGGGCCAATTTAGCCTGGGTGCTACAGGACAATTATCACGGCCGATCGCACTCGAACCTGTACATCCCTAGGCACTACCAAGCAATTTAGTACAGCCAATCCCACCCTAACCTGCACATCCCTGAGCTCTACAGAACAATTTAGTACAGCCAGTCCCACCTAACCTGCCCATCCCAGGGCACTACCGGACAATTTAGCATGGCCAATCCACCCTAACCTGCACATCCCTGAGCTCTAGAGGACAATTTACTATAGCCAATCCCACCCTAATCTGCACGTTCCAGGGCACTACGGGACAATTTAGCACAGCCAGTCCACTCTAACCTGCACATACCTAGGCACTAATGGACAATTTAGCACAGCCAATCCACCCTAACCTGCACATCCCTGCGAAATGCAGGACAATTTAGCACAGCCAATCTATCCTAACCTGCACAAGCCATGGCACTCATGAAAAATATATCATGGCCAATCCAACCTAACCTGCACATCCCTGGACACTAGGGACAATTTAACACGGCCAATCCACTCTAACCTGCACATCCCTGGGCACGATGGGACATTTTAGCATGGCCAATTCACCCTAACCTGCCCATCCCTGGGCACTACGGGGCAATTTAGCACATCAATCCACCCTAACCTGCCCATCCCAGGGCACTACGGGACAATTTAGCACAGCCAATCCCACCCTAACCTGCACTTCCCTGGACAATTTAGCACGGCCAATCCACCCAAACCTGCACATCCCTGGGCACAAAGGGACAATTTAGCATAGAAAAATCCACCCTAACCTGCACATCCCTGGGCACTACGGGACAATTTAGCACAGCCAATCCCACCCTATCCTGCATATCCCTGGGCACTACGGGAAAATTTTAGCACGGCTAACCTGCACATCCCTGGGCATTACGGGGAAAATTTAGCACGGCTAACCTGCACATCTCTGGGCACTATGGGACAATTTAGCACGGCCAATCCACTCTAACCTGCACATCCCTGGGCACTACTGGACAATTTAGCACAGCCAATCCCACCCTAACCTGCATATCCTGGGTACTACGGGACAATTTAGCACAGCCAATCCACCCAAATCTGCACATCTCTGGGCACTATGGGGACAATTTTGCATGGCCAATCCACCATAACCTGCAGATCCCTGCAAACCACGGGTCAATTTAGCACAGCCAGTCCACCCTATCCTGCACAACTCTGGGCACTACAGGACAATTTAGACAGCCAGTCTACCCTAATCTGCACATCCCTGGGCACTACAGGACAATTTAGCACAGCCAATCCACCCTGACCTGCACATCCCTGGGAACTACAGGACAATTTTGCACAGCCAATCCACCCTAACCTGTACATCCCTGGGCGCTATGGGACAGTTTAGCATGGCCAATCCACCCTAACCTGCACATCCCTGGGCACTACGGTATAGTTTAGCACAGCCATCCCACCCTAACCTGCTCACCCTGGGCATTACGGGACAATTTAGCATGGCCACCACTCTAACCTGCACAGTCCTGGGCACTAAGGTATAGTATAGCATAGCCAATCCACTCTAACCTGCACATCCCTGGCCACTACGGGACAATTTAACACAGCCAATCCCACCCTAACTTCTTCATCCCTGGATACTATGGGACAACTTAGCATGGCCAATCTCACCCTAACCTGTACATCCCTGTGCACTACGGGTCAATTTAGTATGGCCAATCCCACCCTTACCTGCACATCTTTGGTCTGTGGTAGGAAACTGGAACACCCAGAGCTAACCTATGTAGGCATAGAGTGAATGCTCAAACTCACATGAACAGTCATCTGTGTCTGGAATCCAGCATGGGCCTCTGGCACTGTGAGGCAGGTGTCTTAACCACTTGCTGCTTTTGTTACCTTTATTTTTATTATAGTTTAAAGTTTTTGAATGAGTCAAGGTAATTGGGAATGTGTGGCTTGGATTTATAAATAGAAATCATGTTCAACCAACTTGTTGCAGTTATTTTAAACCATAACGTATAATGTGAATTACATCATCATAGGATCATAGAGCTGTATAACACAGAAGCGGACCCTTCGTTCTAGCCTGTCCATGCTGACCCATATATCCTAAATTAATCTAGTTGCCCATATCCTTCTAAACCCTTCTTTTTCATGATCCCATCCAGGTGCCTTCTAAATGTTATAATTGTATCAGCCTCCACCACTTCCTATGGCAGCTTGTTCCATACATGTACCACCTCTGTAGAGTTGCTCCTGGGTACCTTTTATATCTTTCCACTCTTACATTAAACCTATGCACTTCTAGTTCTGGACTCTCGCACCCCAAGGGAAAAACTTTGTCTGTTCATCCTATCCATGCTTCTCGTGATTTTATAAACCTATAAGGATACCCCTCAGACTCCAAAGCTGCAAGGATAACAGACTCAGCCTATTCACGCTCTTCCTGTAGTTCATATCTTCCAATCTTGACAACATCCTTGTAAATCTTTTCTAAACCCTTTCAAGTTTCACAGCGTCTTACAGCAGCAAGATCAGAATAAACACAGTATTCCTAAAGTAGCTAATCAATGTTCTGTACAGCCATGACATGATCTCCCAACTCCTGTAACAATGCTCTGACCAGTAATGGAAAGCCTACCAAATACTTTCTTTACCATCCTGTTCACCTGAGATTCCACTTTCAACGAACTATAAACATGCACTCCAAGATCTCTGTTCAGCAACACTCTGCAGAGACTTACATTAAGTCCTGCTCAGATACCTTTCCAAAATGCTGCACCTCACATTTCTTTAAGTTAAATACATCTGCCATTCCTTGGCTGATTGGATCAGGATCCTGTTGTACACTGAGGTAACCTTCGCAGTCCACTACACCTCTAATTTTGGTGTAATCTGCAAACGTACTAACTAAACCTCATATATCCACATCCAAATCATTTATATAAATGATGAAAAACAGTGGACCCAGCACTGGCCCTTGTGCACATTAATCACAGGTCTTCAATCTGAAAACTATCCCCATCTTCTAATTCAAGTCAGCTCTGTATCTAAATAGCTAATTCTCCCTGTATTCCGTGTGATCTCACTTTGCTAACATTAGGAGTCTTTAGGAGTCTTGTTGAACACATTACTGAAATCCATATACATCACGTCACTGCTTTGTCCTCACCAATCTCCTTTGTTACTTCTTCAGGAAATTCAATCCCTTGCATAAAGCTTTGTTGACTATCCCTAAGCAATGGGCCTAGATTAGAGTGGTGCTGGAAAAGCACAGCAGGTCAGGCAGCAACTAAGGAGCAGAAAAATTGATGTTTCGGGCAAAAGCCCTTCATCAGGAATAGAGGCAGGGTGTCTGCAGAGTGGAGAGATAAATAAGAGGGGGTGGGCATGGGGAGAAGGCATAGGTGAATGAGGGTGGGGATGGAGGTGATGGGTCAGAGAGGAGGGTGGAGGGACGTAGCAAAGAGTATAATGGGTGAATGGGGTGGGGATGAAGGTGATAGGTCAGAGGGCAGGGTGGATGAAGGTAGCAAAGAGTATAATGGGTGAATGGGGGTGGGGATGAATGTGATAGGTCAGAGAAGAGTGAATAGTGGAAAGGAAAATAGGCAGGTAGGGCAGGTCATGGGGACAGTGTTGAATTGAAAGGTGAGGTGAGGGAAGGGGAAATGAAGAAACTGATGAAGTCCACATTGATGCCCTGGGGTCTAAGTATTTTATTGCGAAAGATGAGGTGTCGGGTGGTGAGGGAGCAACAGTGGAGGAGTATACCTGCATGTGAGGACATGCCGAGGGGCAGAGTGGGAGGAGGAGTTGAAATGTTGGGCTACTGGACCATGGGGTTGATTGCTGCAGGTGTACCAGAGATGTTCCCTAAAGTGCTCTGCTAGGGGGCGTCCAGTCTACTCAATGTAGAGGAGACCGCACCACCAGGGATATATTTTCCTCCCCACCCATTTCTCCCTTCCGCAAAGACCATTCCTTCCATGACTACCTGGTCACAAATTCATGCTTGGGTGAAGATGGAAAACACCCAAGGCTTCAAATCATTGGACTTGGTATCTAAACTTACTGCCTTTGCTGTGTGAATTCATGTATCACTGAGCATTGAAAACTTAACAAACAGTGAAATTCAAAATTGATCTTGGAGGAATTTGTTTGGGAGAGGTCACAGCACAGAAACAGCTAAGTAAATAGTTTTTTAAGTATAATCTAGCATTAAATCTACATTAGTAAGTAGAAGGGTTCTTGATTATATGTTTTTGTTCTGATATGTCTCTTGATTAAATTTTAAAAACATAAGCCACAAGTATTAAGTTAGTCTGGACCAGTGCTTTGTAGAGCAATAATATGGTTCTATTTTCTGGATCTGCAGATTGGAAGGAGCCTTCAGTAGAGTGATATGCTCTTCTTGTCAGATGTGAGAGTTTTGGGAGAGTTTAAGGGTTACTGACGATTATTTCTGCAATAAATGTTGTGGTTACAAATCCTGTCAGATTCAATGGATCAGTTGGAGTGATAGTTAGACACAGCGAGGAATTTACAAGAGTAAGGGTGTGATAGATGGCAGTTATAGGAAGGGAGAAAAGCCACAGATACAGTAAGGAACATGGATTAACTCCAAGAAAGCTTAAAAAAAACACAAAGCATTTATAGTCAAAAAGGTTTATAGCTTTCAGAGAGCTGCTCCTTCATCAGGTGGTTGTAAGATGTAGGACTGATAAATTAAACTGTGTTTATTTCTATGCAAGAAGCCTAACAGGGAAGGCAGATGAACTCAGAGCAAGGTTAGGAAAATGGGACTGGGATATCATAGCAATTACAGAAATGTGGCTCAGGGATGGACAGGACTGGAGCTTAATGTTCCAGGATACACATGTCATAGGAAGGATAGAAAGGGAGGTAAGAGAGGAGGAGGAGTGGCTTTGTTGATAAGGGATAACATTATAGCCATACTTAGGGAGGATATTCCCAGAAATACAAGCAGGGAAGTTACTTGAGTAGAATTAAGAAAATAAGAAAGGGATGATCATCTTATTGCGATTGTATTATAGACCTTAAAAATGTGTTGCTGGAAAAGCGCAGCAGGTCAAGCAGCATAAAAGGAACAGGAGAATTGACGTTTCGGCATAAGCCCTTTTTCAGGAATCAGGACCTGCTGCTCTTTTCCAGCAACCCATTTTTAAATTCTGATTTCCAGCATTTGCTGTCCTCACTTTCTCTTAATTGTATAGTAGACCCCCTAATCGTCAGAGGGAAATTGAGAAACAAATGTGTAAGGAGATCTCACTTATTGTAAGAATAATACAGCAGTTATGGTGGGGGATTTTAACTTACCGAACATAGACTGGGACTGCCATAGTGTTAACAGTTTAGATAGAGAGGAATTTGTTAAGAAAATTTTCTGAGTCAGTACATGGATGTACCTACTAGAGAGGGTGCAAAACTTGACCTACTCTGGGAAATAAGGCAGGACAGGTGACTGAGGTGTCAGTGGGAGGACACTTTGGGGCCAACGACCATAATTCTAATAGTTTTAAAATTGTGACAGAAAAAGATAGACCAGATCTAAAAGTTCAAGTTTTAATTGAAGGAATAAATTTAATGGTATTAGGTAAAAACTTTCAAAATCTGATTGGGGGCAGATGTTTGTAGGTAAAGGGACAACTAGAAAATGGAAAGCCTTCAGAAATGAGATAACAATAATCCAGAGATAGTATATTCCTGTTAGGGTGAAAGAAAAGGCTGGTAGGTGGAGGGAATGCTGGATGACTGGAGAAATTGTGTGTTTGTTTAAGAAAAAGAAAAAAGCATATTAGATTAGATTAGATTTCCTACAGTATAAAAACAGGCTCTTCGACCCAACAAATCCACCCAGACTTTTTCCCCTACTCTATATTTACCTCTGATTATGGGCAATTTATATGGTTAATTCACCATACGTGCTAATCTTTGGATTGTGGAAGGAAACCAGAGCACCCAGAGGAAACCCACGCAGGGCATGGGGAGAATGTTCAAATTCCACACAGACACTCACTCAACGTGGAAATCGAACTCTGGTCCCTGGCATTGTGAGGCAACTGTGCTAACTGTGAGATGCTGCAAATCTTAGCAGAAGGCATACATTTAATGGTAAGGTCCTAAGGAGTGTTGGTGAACAGAGACCTTGGAGTGAAGGTTCATAGTTCCTTGAAACTGGAGCTGCAGGTTGATAGGAGAGAAGAAGGCGTTTGGTATGCTTTCCTTTATTGGTCAGAGATATTGAGTACAGGAGTTGGAAGGTCATGTTGCGGCTGTACAGGACATTGGTTAGGCCACTGTAGGAATATTGCGTGCAATTCTGGGTTTTTTTCCTATCAGAAAGATGTTGTGAAACTTGAAAGGGTTCAGAAAAGATTTACAAGGATGTTGCCAGGGTTGGAGGGTTTGAGCTACAGGGAGAGGCTGAACAGGCTGGGGCTGTTTTCCCTGGAGCATCGGAGGCTGAGGGGTGATGTGACAGAGGTTTATTAAATCATGAGGGACATGATTTAGGAAATAGACAAAGTCTTTTCCCTGATGTGAGTGACTCCAGAACTACAGGGCATAGGTTTAGGGTGAGAAAGGAAAAGTATAAAAAAGACCTGAGGGGCAACGTTTTCATGCAAATGGCAGTGCCTGTCTGGAATGTGTTGCCAGAGGATGTGGTGGAGGCTCGTGCAATTACCACATTTAAAAGGCATTTGGATGGGTATATGAATAGGAAGGGTTTGGAGGGATATGGGCCAAGTGCTGGAAGGTGGGACTAGATTAGATTGGGATATCTGATTGCGGTGGACTAGTTGGACCTAAGGGTCTCTTTCCGTGCTGTACATCTCCATGACTGTATGATATGAAGCAGTTCCAATTACCATTTCTATCAAATTGGAGGTCAAACTGGCTTACTGGAGTGCATTCCGGAAGCAGTACCAGGAATGTGAGGTTGGTGACAGCATCAATCAGGAAATGTAGGGAAGTGTACTGTAAGGATATAGCAGATATTTAGGGTGACTTCAGTCTGCAGTGCTTAATTTGATCTCTTGATTTGGAACCACTTATCCAATATTTGGATTTTGCCACATAAATAATACTAATTTTTAGCTTTGCAGATTGACATTACATTTTGGGCTGTGCCTGGTGCTATTCATAAAACATTCCTATGCCATTCAGTAAACCATTTATTGTAATAGAAAATGTTGATATGCCATACCATGAATTTGCATATTATGGTTAATTGCTAGTTTGCAGTTTATGATGAAGGCAGATGTTCACCTCCATATTACTATATGGTGGTATCTCCTATTGTTGCTTGAATAGATAAATTTGTGAGACTGGGTCATCTAGTTTCTTGTTTGCCCAATCCTACAATTATGTCCATTAGGACTCAGTCAACTCAGCCAGCAGTGACGCTACTGATCTTGGTGATTAACTTTGAATTCTAACATTCAGGTTACAATCCTTTCTCTTGCTTCACACTGTACGTCCTTCAAGTAGTTTTTAGAACAAAGTATCTGCAGTCAGTCAATGTTGAAAATGTTTTTGAAAATTCTGTCTCAGTTGCCTTCCCTTGTACCACCACTTTTGTTTGGTCTATCAGCCCTACAGGACAGAACACACTCAGGGATGATGATGACGATGGAATTCTGTGAACAGTTAGTTTGAGATTTGACCAGTCCATGAATCTCCTTTAGTACTAGCTCAAAGTGTTATAATAGAATCATAGAGTCCCTACAGTGTGGAAACAGGCCTTTCGGCCCAACAAGTCCCTACTGAGCCACAAAAGAGTATTCCACCCAAACCCATTCCCCATTAATCTGCATTTACCTCTCACTCACACACTTCACCCATACAATCCTGAACACTATGGGCAATTTAGCATGGTCAATTCACCCAACCTGCACATCTTTGAATTGTGGGAGGAAATAGGAGCACCCGTAGGAAATCCACACAGACACCAAGTGAATGTGCAACCTTCATACAGTCGCCCAATGTTGGAATCAAAACCCTGATACTGTGAGGCAGCAGTGCTAATCACTGAGCCACTGTGCCACTTAGTAAGATGAACTTTACTTGGTGTGCAGAGCTGAGTTTACAAGCTGCAGTGATGTCAACTGATTTATTATTTCCTTTTCTTTGACATTCTATCAATTTTGATACAAGTTAGTGCCTTATTGACCATTCAGTCTTCAAAAGTCAAACATATCATCACCAAGAATGAACGAAACAGCAGATTTACTGTCTAAAGGATATTTGGTAAATGTGATATGCGTTCTTCACCACCAAATGTGGTCTAAATAAAAATAAATACAGTTGATGTTGGAAGTCCTAAATAAAAACAAAGTGCTGGAAAATTGGCCAGGCTAAATTGTCCTTAGTATTCAGGGATGGGATGGGGATTTGGTGGACAGGACAAATATATAGTAATATAATAGAGTTTGTGTTGCCATCAGAGGGTTGTTGTGGACTTGTTGGGCCTAAAGGCCTGTTTCCACACTGTAGAGATTCCATGATAGTCATTTAAGCTAAGATTTAAGTTTCTTTTGAATTCACAATTAACTGTCTACTATCCTGAAACTTGAGGTCATGTCCCAGTACATTCACGGATAGTGGATTACTAGTCCACAGATGATACACCATATCATTCTCACAATGTTAAGAAAAGCATGCAAATTCATGTCATGTTCCTGATGCCTGTTAATTCTATAGATTTGATTTAAATTGCTGAATTGGAATGAAAAGTTAGATAAAATTTTGAAGGATATTATGTTTGTAAAATCTTGTATTCAAACTGATTTAACTATTCTCATTTGCAGGCTTGTCTATACAAGATAACAGTCATGGAACTATGTAAAGCAAAGTACTTTATTGGCCTGTCAATTTGACTTTAGTGGAAGTTGCCAAATCACTAACAGAAATGGGTATGAGAATTAAACTACACAGTGCTGACCACCCTAATAATGTTCTTAAGGAACTTAATAAGTTTAGGCTGTCCGAAACCATGTGTGATGTAATCATCATGGTTGGCAACAGGACATTTTCAGCACACAAATCAGTACTTGCATGTGCTGCTGGCTACTTCCAGAAGCTCTTTCTGAATTCTGAGGTTAATACTGCAAGAACATACGTGGTAGACTTCATCACCCCGGCAAATTTTGAAAGAATCTTGAATTTTATCTATACAGCTGAGCTTTTTACTGATCTCATTAATGTTGGTGTTATCTATGAGATGGCGGAGAAGTTGGGAATGCAAGATCTTCTGAAAGCTTGCTACTCCACCTTTCCTGACTTGGAAAAGACAGAAACCAACAAACCAACAGATCAATCACCCGAAGGCTATGCACCTCTCACTGGGGCTTCAAATGACCAAAACACCCCCATGTCAGACTCCAGGGGCCCAGGCCCACAATTTTGTCAAAACAGAAGTTACATAATGCAGGTTGAAGTAGGAGAGAGATTTAAAAGTGAAGAACGAAATCTTGTGAATGAAAATGGCCCAAGTATGCCAGTGATGTACCAACAGTCAACAAAAACTGAAGATAACCTGGAGATGGAATACAGCCAATCCACAACAAGTGAGAATGTGCCTTTGACTCCTAATAAAGGCCCATGTGAGCTGTATGAAATACAGAGTAATGGATATTATAATCAAACCAGTTTACTGGTCACTGGAGAATCTCTCAAAGAGAGTAGTAATTCCTGTGTCAGTAACAATGTCGACCTCCAGGTTCAATCAATGAAGGAAATGGAGTGCATGCAGTTTGATGGTATTGAACAGGATGGCCTTAATTTTGATAACCATCAAGAGAGCAGAGGTCCTTCTGAAGAAATAATCGAGTTAACAGATGACAGTGAAGATGACAATCTTGTCTGTGTTAAGGATAGTAATGATGAAGGTAAGAGTATGCCATGCCAGGTGTGTGGCAAGGTCTTGCCAGCCAAAATAGGAATGATTAGGCAACACGGTAAACTCCACATTGATGCAAAAGAGGGGCTGTGTACTGTGTGTGGCGCCAAGTTCACTGATAGGAGCTCTCGAATCACCCACGTTTTGTCTCACGTTGGAATTTATCTCTTCTCGTGTGACATGTGTGAAATGAAATTTGTAACACAGTGGCAAGTGGCTGGACACAGGAAAGGGAAGCCACATGATGCTAACATTATTGTCCAACCAAATACCATCCTGCCTGCTGAAGCTAATTTTGGTGGTTCTCCCACGGAACTGTTTTGTGCTGTCTGTGGAAAGACAGTGACTAAAGACTATCTTGCTGTGAAAGACCATATCCTTTCCCATCTTGACATGAAAAGTCTCTCCTGTTGTGTCTGTGAACAGCCATATAGATCAGTCTGTAGCCTAATGTGGCATGTTTTATCCCACATGAATGTATCAATCTTTTCCTGTTCTGTATGTGGTAATAGCTTTGTAGACCGAACTGTTCTAGAGCAACATATGGCTTCTCACCAGGGTATGGAGTATTTATATGAATGTAATTTCTGTTGTAGAAAGTTTCGGTTAGAAGCATCTTATCAGAACCATGTGAAGATACATAAGAGGAATAACTTGGATGGCACAAAAGGTCTAACTATTGCACACCAGTGGCTCAAAAAAACCTTAACAACATCACCATCAGATGAGTCTACAAGTGATGGACATGTGCCTGGTGTACACCAAGAGACCCTTCTGACCCTTCCCTCAAACCAAGGCAAAGCCAACTCCAAAGGGAACTGGTATGAATGTGAATTTTGTGGAAAAAGGTTTTCCCATTCTAGTGAGTTTCAGTATCATCTCCGAATCCACTCAGGAGAGAAGCCTTATGAATGCAAGCTGTGCCACAAGTTTTTCAGGGGGCGATCGACTGTCAAAAACCATCTAAAGACCCATTCAGGTGCCCTTATGTATTGCTGCACGGTTTGCCAGAAGTATTGTCCCACCTTGAACCTTATGATTAAACATGTGGAGATGCACAAAGATGGGGGCCTACCTCCTGACTTTAACATTGCACAGACATTCATGTACATCGTGCATTCCAAACAGTCAGTAAAGATGATGGACTAACCCTTACTCGAAAAGGAATCAGTTCCATTGTTGAAATGAAAAACTGTATTCAGAAATAAGCTTCAAATAAAGCCTCATTTTAATGTACAGTGGAATGTTCAACACTAAGATCAGATTTATAATGAGCTTATGGTTGACAGAATGTTTCAAGAGTTAGCAACTTGATCATAGAGATTTTGATTTATTTATAGAGTCATAAGACTCAGACATTCCAGAAATAGAGCTGTCGGTTCTACTCATCTCAGGTATCCTTGCCTGCATTTGGCTCTTATCTCTCTAAATCGTTTTAATCCATGCACGTGTCCTACTGTTTTTAAATGTAATCATTCTTCCGGCTTCTGCCACTTCCTCAAACAGGTCCTCATCTGTAACACATTATCCTCTGATAAATGTTGCCCCTCAGATCCCATTTGAATATTTTCCCTCTCACCTTAACTTGTGCCCTCTTGTTTGAATTCCCATACCTAAGGCTATTCACCTTACTTGTACCCCTAGGTTTAACAAACCCATTTAAGGTCACTCCTCAGCCCATGACATTCTGGGTTAACAATCCTAGCCTATCCCATCTCCCTATAACTCAGACACTCCAGTCTTAGCAACATTCTTGTAAATCCTTTCTGCGCACTATGTTGTTTAACAACATTCTTCCTGTAGCAGAGTAACTAGAATTGTAGTTTTCTAAACATGGACTCACTAATGTCTTGTATAGCACAGCATTATGTCTCAATTCCAATAAACAGTGCACTAACCAATGAAAATGTGCCAATTGCCTTCTTAACCACCCTGTCTATCTGCAGCATCAGAAACTATGAACCAACACCTCATGTCTCTCTTATCAAATAAATTGGTCGTCATATTATGAAAAGACTGTGAAAGTTTTGGAGAGTGTGCAGAGGAGGTTCACCAGAATGTTGTCTGGTATGGAGGGTGCCAGCTATGAAGAGAGGGTTGAGTGGATTAGGATGATTTTCAATAGAAAGATGGAGGTTGAGGGGACACCTGATTGAGGTATAATAAAAAATTTTCCAGAATGAAGGAGTCAGTTCCTAGAAGGTCACAAGTTCAAGGTGAGAGTGAAAAGTTTAAGGGAGGTATGTGTAGGAAGTTCTTTACACTGAGGTTGGTTCCTAACAGTAGGTACCCTGGAACGTGTTGCCAGCAGAGGTGATGGAGGCCAGTACAGTGGTGTCACTTAGGATTTATCTAGTTATACACGAGTGGGGAGGGAGCAGAGAGAGACAGACTTTTAGAAAAAAGGGACAGGTTTAGATGGAGGATCTGATTCAGTGCAGACTTGGAGGGGCCTGTTCAGTAATTTTCCTTGTTCTTTGTTCCCCAGCACTATATCAGTAAAAGCATAGGAGAGGGATGAGTAAAGCCCCATCATAGCCAGCAGCCCAGCTGCTATTAACTGTGGAGATACTGTCCAGGTTTACTTTACTAAAATGCAATATTTCATTAATCTAACATTTCTCAACTGATTGGGCAATTGATCATGATGCCGTATACACTTAGATAACCTTTTTTATTCTCAACTGCACCAAAATTTGGTATGATATGAGGTTGGTTAGAGTATTGTTATGAAGTTGTAGGTGTGTACTGTACCTTTAAGAGATTGTGTAGTTTGAACGGACATGGAAGGGGACATAGTGTGCTGAATATTTAAAAATGTAATTTTTGGTAGTAAAACAAATAGCTAAAGTTGCGATGCTGTGTTATACTACAAATTTGTATTTGGCCAACCAGTTTAAATTATGCCCCAAATTACCAAAATCCAATTGAATTTGAACTTTACTATTTTTGGATGGCCTCAAACAATGAGGTCTGATATTTTTGGGCATTTAGAACAGTTAACCAGAGTGGCGAAGAGCACCAACAGAATCGCACTCTGAATGGTACCTTTTCATATAAAATCTGTAATGCTGAAGATTGAAGAAAAGAAAGCAGGAAAATTACAAAGGAAAATACAGAGGAAAATATACACAGCTGACTGGTTTTGAAATTTTAATTTTTGTAAAACTTATTCGGGGGTTTTAACAGATTGGTATTTGCTGTAGAATGGGATTTAGATTTAGATGGATCCAGTCTGAGAGTTTGGGTACGAAGAAAGCCCGATAGATTTAAACACTTGCTGATTGGTGTCCTAGATCTTTAAATAAAATGTAGGTGAGAATGTTTAATTTCAAATACTTGTGGTTGATTAAACTAAAAGTGAAAAAAATGGCTCTTAAAATTGCTAAAGAGGCTCTAGAGTTTGAAGATGATTCCCAAATTTGCCAAGAAATTTTAGAAGGAAGAAAAAAGATCTTACTGTTATAATAAGCAAATAGGTTAGATTTGGGTTTATCCAAAACCAAAGATAAAGCTGAAATTGTAATTGAGTAACAGTAGAGTTAGAAAAATTTAAATTACAATTAATGAAAATGGAGTTAGAAATAAAAAGGGAGAGAGCAAGAAGAGAGAGGAAAAAGAAAGAAAGAGAAGGTACTTCGCTGAGCTGAGAGAGGGGGAAAGAAAACGAAGATTCTTAGCTGAGCAAAGAGAAGAAAGGGAGAGGGAAAAAGAATTTGAACTTGCGAAGTTGCAACTTAGCAAAGTCAAGTTAACAGGATGGAGATTAACAGGGAGCATGATGGTACAGTGGTTAGCACTGCTGCCTCACAGCGCTAGAGATCTGGGTTCAATTCCTGCCTCAGGCGATTGACTGTGTGGAGTTTGCACATTCTCCCCGTGTTTTCTTGGGTTTCCTTCGTTTGCTCCGGTTTCCTCCCACAGTCCAGAAATGTGCAGGTCAGGTGGATTGGCCATGCTAAATTGCCCGTAGTGTTAGGTGAAGGGGTAAATGTGGGGGAATGGGTTTTTGATGATAAAGATGATTTTGATGATAAAGATGTTGAACCTTTTTTGCATTTGAAGAATTGGCTCGGCAGTTGGAGTAGTCCAAGGATTTATGAGTAATGCCAGTTGAGACTAAATTGGTAGGCAGAGCTAGTGACGTATTTGTGACGCTGTCAGATGAGGGGTCAAGAGATTATGAAGATGTCAAACAAGCTATTTTACCGAGAACTCTGTGGGAAGCTAGAAATGTGATTGCTGGGTCTTTTGCTGAGGTATTTATATCATTGATAGTCACACATAAGATGCCGGAGACTGGATATTAGCAAACGTGGTGCCACATTTTAAGAAGGGCGGTAAGGACAAGCCAGGGAACTATAGACCAGTGAGCCTGGCCTCAGTGGTGGGCACGTTGTTGGAGGGAATCCTGAGGGACAGGATATACATTTATTTGGAAAGGCAAAGACTGATTGGGGATGGTCAACATGGCTTTGTGCGTGGGAAATCATGTCTCACTTTGATTGAGTTTTTTGAAGAAGTAACAAAGAAGATTGATGAGAGCAGAGCAGTGGATGTGATCTATATGGACTTCAGTAAGGCGTTCTCCCCATTGGAGTTAGATTAGCAAGGTTAGATATTTTGGAATACAGGGAGAACTAGTCATTTGGATACAGAACTAGCTCAAATGCAGAAGACAGAGGATGTTGGTGGAGGGTTGTTTTTCAGACTGGAGGCCTGTGACCAGTGGAGCGCCATAATGATCGATGCTGGGTCCTCAACCTTTTGTTATTTACATAAATGATTTGGATGCGAACATATGAGGTACAGTTAGTAAGTTTGCAGATGATATCAAAATTGGAGGTGCAGTGGACAGCGAAGAGGGTTACCTCAGATTACAACGGGATCTGGACCAGATGGACAAATGGGCTGAGAAGTGGCAGATGGAGTTTAATTCAGATAAATGCGAGGTGCTGCATTTTGGGAAAACAAATCTTAGCAGGACTTATACACTTAATGATAAGGTCCTAGGGAGTGTTGATGAACAAAGAGACCTTGAAGTGCAGATTCATTGCTCCTTGAAAGTGGAGTCGCAGGTAAATAGGATAGTGAAGGCGGCGTTTGGTATGCTTTCCTTTATTGGTCAGAGTATTGAGTACAGAAGTTGGGAGGTCATGTTGCGGCTGTACAGGACATTTGTTAGGCCACTGTTGGAATATTGGTGTGCAGTTCTGGTCTTCTTCCTATCAGAAAGTTGTTGTGAAACTTGAAAGGGTTCAGAAAAGATTTACAAAGATGTTGCCAGGATTGGAGGATTTGAACTACAGGGTGAGGCTGAACAGGCTGGGGCTGTTTTCCCTGGAGCGTCAGAGGCAGAGAGGTGACCTTGTAGAGGTTACAAAATTATGAGAGGCATGGATAGGATAAATAGACAAAATCTTTTACCTGGGGTCAGGGAGTTCAGAACTAGAGGGCATAGGTTTAGGGTGAGAAGGGAAAGATATAAAAGAGACCTAAGGGGCAACTTTTTCACACAGAGGGTGGTGCGTGTATGGTATGAGCTGCCACAGGAACTGGTGGAGGCTCGTACAATTGCAACATTTAAGAGGCATTTGGAAGGGTTTGGAGGGATATGGGCCAGGTGCTGGTAAGTGGGACTAGATTGGGTTGGAATATCTGGTCGGCATGGAGAGATTGGACCGATAGGACTGTTTCCACGCTGTACATCTCTATGACTCTAAGTACTTATGAACTGGTAACAAAAGTGTATAGACAGTGGATTAGAAACACAAGAAGGCACAAGATCAGATTGTTGTATTTACATGAGTTATATGTAGTCATCTTGATAGATGGTTGCAGGCCTTAAAAATAATGAAGATCTGTGAAGTGCGAAGAGACATTATTCAAAAACCCATTTCCAGATATGATAAGAATTCACATGAATGAGCAGAATGTTCAGGAAGTAAGAAGGGCAGCACGGTTAGCAGTTGAATACATGTTGGTGCATGAATTTCATCCAATGACAAACAGAAGTTAGGAGATGGGAAGATCCTACACTACAAGTGAAAGAGTAGAGAACACTGGTAATTGTTTATCATAGGTTAGAGAAACACAAGAGGGTGGAAAGGAGGTGAAAGGCTTCAGGTGTTTTCACTATACTGATAAATTAGAGTGCTGTTGGTTCAAGGAGGTCCCTGGGAAAAGGTGTTTTCACTGACAGAGGGTGGGACATGTAAAATCTTTAAAGATGTCACAGATGTTGGTCTCTTGTGGAAAACGTTGTAAAAGAAGCTAAGCATTATTGAAAGTGAAGAAAGTTGAGAAGCTGCAAGAGAGTGCACAGCCTCTATGGGTAAAGTTTACTCAGAAAGGGGGAAAAGGTCAAGAAGTTATAATTTTGAGAGGTACAGGAGCTAACCAGTCTCTAAAGGTAAGAGACAGACAAACTTGCACTCTTTCTGACTTGTTACCTGAGAGAATGATAATTTGTGGGACAGATGGACAGAAGTTTAAGGTCAGGTTAGAACAATACAGTGCAGACAGGCTGTTGACTAAGTTGACTAAGCCTTTCAACCTACACTATCCCATCAACATCCATATGCTTATCCTGGCACTATTTAAATGCCCATAATGTGGCTGACTTAACTACATTGGCAGGCCAGGCATTCCACACTCTTACCACTCTCTGAGTAAAGAACCTGCCTATGACATCTGTTTTACATCTATCCCCCTCAATTTGTAGCTATGCCTCTCGTAAAAGCAAATTTCATCATCCTAGGAAAATGATTCTCACTGTACATCCTTTCTAATCCTCTGATCATCTTGTATGTCTCTATTAAATCCCATCTTACCCTTCTTCGCTCCAATCAGCTTTTCCTCATAAGACCTTCACTCCAGACCAGGCAACAACCTGGTCAATCTCCTCTCCTCTCCTTTCCAATGCTTCCACTTCCTTTCTGTAATGGGGCAACCAGAACTGCACACAGTACTCCAAGTGAGGCTGCATTAGCCTTTTGTATAGTTGCAGCATGGCATCATGGCTCCAGAATTCATTCCCTCTCCCAATAAAACATAATACACCGTACGACTTAACAGCATTATCAACCTGGGTGGCAACTCTCAGGGATCTATATACATGGGCACCAAGATACCTCTACACATCCACACTGCCAAGAATCTTTCCATTGACCCAGTATTCCGTCTTCTTGTTATTCTTCCCAGAGTGAATCACTTCATATTTACCTGCATTGAATTCCATTTGCCACCTTTCAGTCCAATTCTTCAGTTATTCCACGTATCCCTGCAACGTGCAACATTCTTCCACCACTCTACGGACTTTAGTGTCATCTGCAAACTTACTAAACATCCACCTATGCCTGTGTCCAAGTTGTTACAAAAATGATAAACAGCATTGGTCCCAAACCAGTTTTCTGTGGTCCATCACTCCAGGCTGAATATTTTCCATCAACCACAAGTTGTTGACTTCTTACAGGAAGCCAGTTTCTAATCCAAACTGCTAAATCACCTTCAATCCATGCCACCACATTTTCTTCAATACCTTACCATGTGAACCTTATCAAAGACTTTCTTAAAGTCCATGTACACAATGTGAAACAGCCCTATCATCATCCACATACTTCAAAAAAACTCAATGAGGTTTATGAGACACGACCTGACCTTAATGAACTCATGTTGACTATTTCCAATCAAATTGTTGTTTGCTAGATGATTATAAATCCTATCTTTTGCCCTGTGGCATGAACCTTTCACTTTTCATCGCTAAACTAAACATAGCCGAGCTATGGTAACTCTCTCCAAAGTGCTCACCTATCACTAAATCAAACATCAGATCCAGTGTAGCCTCCCCTCTTGTCAGCCCTTAGGCACACTGTCAGAAAACCCTGCTGCACACATTGGACAAAAAACTGATCCATCTGACATACTAGAGTTGTAGCATTTCCAATCAAGTTGGAGACATTAAAGTCACCCCCCCAAAATGACCACCTTGTTGCTTTCACTCCTGTCCAGAATCAATTTGCCAACCCTGTCCTCCGCATTTCTGGAATTTTGCAGGGGCCTATTAAAAAACTCCCAGTGATCTCTCCTCTCCTATTTCTAACCTCAGCCTCAGTAAACAAATCCTCATCAAAAGCTCTTTCAGCCACCTTTATACTGTCATTGACTAAAATAGCCATACCATCCCCCTCTTTTACCACTTTCCTTGATATTAATGAAAGATCTAAACCTGGAACCTGCAATATCCATTCCTGACTTTGCTCTGTCCATGTCTCAGAAATGGCCACAATATCAAAGCCCCAGGTATCTATCCATATTGCAAGCTCATGTACTTTATTCTGGATACTCCTGACATTGAAATAGTCACACTTCAAACCAGCTTGTTGTCTGCCAGCATGTTCCTGTGATGGTGAAATCCTGTACACGTCATCCTCCTGTGCAGTGGAGCTGCACCTCAGGTTCCCATCCCCCTGCTGAGCTAGTTTAAACCCGCCGGAGTAACACTAGCAAATTTCCCAGCCAGGATATTAGTATCCCTTTGGTTTAAGTGAAGACTGACCTGTTTGTAAAGGTCCCACTTTCCCCAGAACGAGCCCCAAGTACGCAAAACCCTGAAAGCTTCCCTCCTGCACCATTCCTGCAGTCAGGTGTTCAGCTGCTACCTCTCCCTGTTCTTCACCTCGCAATCATGTGCCATGGTTAGCAAACCAGAGATAACAACTCTGTTTCAACAAGTTGTCAGCTTCCACCCTAGCTCCCTGAAATTTTGCCTTATATTCCTATCCCTTTTTCTACCTACGTTATAGGTACCTCTGTGGATCACAACTTGAGGCTGGTCACCCTGTCACTTCAGAATCCCTTTCAACTTTTTTTTAGATTAGATTAGATTACTTACTGTGTGGAAACAGGCCCTTCGGCCCAACAAGTCCACACCGACCCGCCGAAGCGCAACCCACCCATTCCCCCTACATTTACCCCTTTTACCTAACACTACAGACAATTTAGCACGGCCAATTCACCTAACCTACACATTTTTGGACTGTGGGAGGAAAGCCACGCAGACACGGGGAGAATGTGCAAACTCCACACAGTCAGTTGCCTGAGTCGGTAATTGAATCCGGGTCTCTGATGCTGTGGGGCAGCAGTACTAACCACTGTGTCACCGTGCCACCCACTAACATCACTGACCCTGGCACCTGGGAGGCAACACACCAACTGTGAGTCTCTTTCATTCCCAAAAAACATTCTATCTGACCCTCTAACTATTGAGTCCCCAGTGACTAACAGTCTCCTCCTTTCCCCACTTCCCTTCTGTGACATTCTAAGTGCCAGAGACTTCCACACTAAGCATGCCCCTGGTAAGTCCTCCTCCCAATTGTTTACTTGTTTTTCAGAGGAAAGACCACAGAGAATCTCTGCACTGGCTGTTTTGTCCCCCTTCAAACAGTTACCCAGTTTTCTTCTTGTCTCGGAGTAACAACTTCACTGAAACTCTTACCTGTTACAGCCTCTGCCTCCCAAGTGATCAAAGTTCATCCAGCTCCCGGTCCAGTTCCCTAACACAGTCTTAGAGAATCAAGAGTTGGGTGCACTTCTTGCAGAGTCCCTCATCACTAACAAGAAGCAGGAGGAACATTCCTCTCCCTACACTGCAATCCCTGCTAGTGCCCTTATCAGAAAGTCAAAAAAAAGAGAAGCTTACCTAATATGCCGCTGATGTTTAAAGTTAGGGCCGTGAGTTTAGAAAACCTCACTTATATTGCTCAGGAGATGAAAAGTCCCTCCTTTTCCAAAAATCCCTGATGTCTAAGGTGCTGCTGCTGCTTAAAGTTTTAAATTAGTGACTCGCCTTTCCCAACAGGTCTCCAATCCAAGCTTCTGCTCATTCCGCTGCTGGCAACAGAAATGGAAGGTTCCAATGCTCAAGGTAAGCTCTTAAAGTTTTAAATCAGTGACTTACCTTTGCCAAACAGGCCCCTGGTCCAAGCTCCTGCTCTTCATGCTGCTGGCAACCGGAATCTATCAGGTTGAAGTGGCAACTCAAAACTGCATAAGTAACAGTGGGAGTGATTGGCAGTGTGGCCATTCTAGAAATCCGGTTTGTTCTTAGGAATGATTTAGCAGGGTCTATAAGGTGGGAATGACACCCCTTGTTGTGGAGAAATCCAAGGAAGACCATGAAACTTAAGAGTTAGATAAAATAAATCCTGGTATTTTCCCAGACTGTGTACTAACAAGATCCCACAATCATAAGTCACAACATAAAGCAAAAACTAAAGACAACGTTGAAGGTTTTTGCAAGGTTTGTGAAGGTTTGTAGCTCAGGTTAAGGGTTAGGGTGTAGGTTTTCTCGCTGAGCTGTAGGTTTGATATCCAGACGTTTCATTACCTGGCTAGGTAACATCATCAGTGGTGACCTCCAAGTGAAGGTATTGAGATTCAGTTAGTGGACACCCTATTTGACATAATAGAACAATGCAGCACAGAACAGCCCCTTCAGCCCACAATGTTGAATTGGTGCAGGAGAAGCCTGAACTTGCAGAAAGTCACACAAATGTTTAGTCCTGAAAAGCTAATGGGTTTGTAACAGAAGGACAATTTAAGACAAGATGTATAGAACAAAGAACAAAGAAAATTTACAGTCCAGGAACAGGCTCTTCAGCCCTCCAAACCTGAGCGAAGCCAAATTCACTGTCTAAACCTGTCGATCAATTCCTAAGTATCTGTATCCCTCAGCTCCCCACCTACTCATACATCTGTCCAGATACATCTTAAATGAATCTACCATGCCTGTCTCTACCACCTCTGTTGGCAACACATTCCAGACACTCACCACCCTTTGTGTGAAGTACTTATCGCATGTATCCCCTTAAACTTTCTACCTCTCAACTTGAAAGCATGACCTCTCATTATTGAATCCTTCACCTTAGGAGAAAGCTTGTCTCTATCTACCCTGTCTATACCCTTCATGATTTTGTAAACCTCAATCAGGTCCCTCTTCAATCTCCTTTTTTATAATGACAATAAACCTAATCTTCTCAATTTTTCTTCATGGCTAGCACCTTCCATATCAGCTAAACCTCTGCACTCTCTCCATATCGTCCACACCCTTTTGGTAATGTGGCGACCAGAACTATGCGCAGAATTCTAAATGCAACCGAACTAATGTCTTATACAATTTTATCATGACCTGCTAACTCTTATATTCAATACCCCGTCCGATGAAGGCAAGCATACTTTATGCCTTCTTGACCACTCTATCCACCTGTGCAGCAACCTTCAGGTTACAATAGGCCTACACTCCCAGATCTCTCTGCCATCGACTTTTCCCAAGGCTCTTCGTTCATTGTATAATTCCCTCTTGAATTAGTCTTACCTAAATGCATCACGTCACATTTTTCTGGATTAAAAACCATCTGCCACTTCTCTGCCCAACTCCCCTGTCTATCGATATCCTCCTGTATTCTCTGACAGTCCTCTCGGCCTTTTGCTACACCACCAATCTTTGTGTCATCTGCAAACTTGCTGATCATACTAACAGTGCTCTCTTCTAGATCATTGATGTATTTTACAAACAGCAGTGGCCCCAACATTGACCCCTGTGGAACATCACTGGTCACCTTTCTCCATTTTGAGAAACTCCCTTAGCTACTACTCTCTACTCTCTATTACTCAACCAGTTCTTTATCCACCGAGCTAGAACACCCTACACACCATGTGACTTCACTTTCTCCATTAGTCTACCATGGGGAACCTTATCAGTCGCCTTACTAAAGTCCATGTATATGACATCAACAGCCCTTCCTTCATCTTTCAACTTGGTCACTTCCTTAAGTGCAATCTCCCCAGCACAAAACCATATTGCCTCTCACTGATAACCTAGGAGAAAATGAGGACTGCAGATGTTATAAGTGAATTCTGTCTAGGTATTCTAAATCTCCGGAGAATAGTCCCTGACACTGGGCTAACTACTCTACACTAGGGCTATGGTTCAAATCAACCGGGTTCTGCCTCCACACTCTGCCGACCGCGGACTGTCCTTTAACCCTTGACTTCAAGGGAGACTGTCCACAAGGTCCTGTCCTAGGAGGCGAACTCCAAGCTGTCAGCACCAGCCCTTATCCCCTCCGGCTACCGCTTTTCCATGGCAAATCGAAATGCTGCGAGACACACAAACAGAGCAACAGATGTTTATTCAATCTTCGAAGATTGGGCGAGTTCCAAAAAGATAGGAAGAGTCGCGACGGAAGATTTTACAGCACCAATATTTATACATTATTTTTACATTCAAAAACATTAGTGATAATTCCATTGGTTAAAAACATCTCACGCTATGGATTTTCTTACATTAAAAATCATTAATGACAATTCCATTGGTTAAAACATTTCACGCTTTTCTCTGCCAATTCCATAATTAAAATGTTATATAATTTTAACAATTTTTGCTAGTTAGAACATTCCTTTGTTATCTCCATGTTCTTGCTGGTTAAAGCATTTATTGATTATTTGTATGTCATAAAAAGAGCTTTTATTGTATTTTGCCCTCTGTGTCTAACTGAAGCATTCCTTGGTATCTTGCCCAAGGTTACCATGTTCCTGGCATAACAGAGGTTCATGCTTCTTTATGGCCTAGCTGAACATTAGTCCCATAATTTAAACCTTAGTTTTAGTACAGAAATTACCCCACTCATACCAAGAGAGTGTGTGTGTGTGTGTGTGTGTGAGTGTGTGTGTGTGTGTATGTGTGTGAGTGGTGTGTAGAGTGTGTGTGTAGGTGTATGTATGTGTGTGAGTGAGTGTGTGTGTAGGTGTGTGTATGTGTGTGAGTGAGTGTGTGTGTATGTATGTGTGTGAGTGTGAGAGAGTGTGTGGGTGTGTGTGTATGTATGTGTGTGTGTGTGAGCGAGTGTATGTGTATGTGTGTGTGTGAGTGAGTGTGTGTGTGTGTGTGTAGGTGTGTGTATGTGTGTGAGTGAGTGTGTGTGTAGGTGTGTGTATGTGTGTGGGTTATGTGTGAGGTGTGTGTGTGTGTGTTGTGTGTATTGTGTGTGTGTGTGTGTGTGGTGAGTGCAGAGTGTCTTAAGTCTGTGAGGGGGTGCATGTGTGAGTGTGTCTGTGTCTGTAAGGATGTGTGTGGGTGTCCGTGTGTGCATCTGTGTGTACCTGTGTCCTTGTGTATGTGAGAGAGTGTGTGTGTGTGTAGGAATAGCTGTGTGTGTGTGTGTGTGCGTGTGTAGTGCAATGGTGATCACCTGTAATGTGACATGAACCCAAGGTCCCTGTTCAGACCCTCCCTATGGGTAGCACACTTAGCTATCCCTTGTAGACACACGCACTCCCACACCTACACATGCACCCCCTCACAGACTTAAGACACTCTGCACTCACTGCACACACACACTTTCTCACACTCACAACCCCCACCCCAGACAGACACACACACACACGCAAAGACCCACATGCACACTTTTGAGAGGTGAATTTGTACTTGCAGAGTTACATTGTACTTTGCTCAAAACCTGCCTGCATTCATGTAGAACTGAGCTCAAAAACTGCATGAATTTATGTAAAAATCCATTATCTCACTTTTTAGATTAGAATCAATCTAAACATGATGGCATAAACAGAGAATACAGGGGTCAGGACCTTCAACATATTGTTTAGCTATCACCATTGTTAACAGCTATCCCAAGAATGCAACTTTTAAAAAAATGTTTTGTGATTTACACATGAAAGAAGTGAAACTATCACTGTATTCTAACAGATGAAAGGCTTTTTCAATGTATAATTTCAGTTACACCACACAGTAAATTTTTGCTATAAATTATGTGTGTTTCGAATGAGCCCTCCACTATCACCTGATGAAGGAGTGTCGCTTAGAAAGCTGGAGTGCTTCCAATTAAACCTGTTGGATTATAACCTAGTGTGGTGTGATTTTTAACTTTATACACCCCAGTCCAACACTGGCATCTCCAAATTAGAATTATTTATAGAGATCAAACTGTAACTCCATATACAGCTCCTCAACTTTTTTTGGGGTTTCCTTTACTATTTCACTAATGCCACCGGCTTAGCTTCTTTTTTCACATCTTTTCCCACAATGCCTTTCTTAAATGACTAGCCATGTCTTTACTTGTCCCACTTTATGGTAGTGAAAACGCATTTTCCCAGGCCCCTGCTTAGACCAAGAGCACTGTAATTTTCTGTGGCACACTTCACTGAGGCCTTTCACCTCCTACACACCCTCTTTGGCTTCTTTAACCTATGGTAAGCACTTATCAGTGTTCTCCACTCTTTGTTTTATAATGTAGGATATCCCCTTTTTCCAACTTCTATCCCTCACAAGATGAAATTCTTGCTGGACATTTGTCATATGTACCAATGTGCATTCAGTCTGCTTCTCCTTATTTCTGGAACTTTCTGCTCATCCATATGAATGAAAGTGAGTTTTTGAATCCTCCAGCAGAAAAATGTCTCTTAGAGCTTCATAGGTCATTATCCATTTTTAAGGCCCACAACCCTCTACCAAAATAACTATATTTAATTCATGTAACTTAACATTACTCTGACCTGGTTCATTTAAGTCTTTCTAAATCACTGTCTATATGCTTGTAGTACCAATTCATAAGCACTCAAAATAGCCTGTTTGACATCTTCATAATCTCTTGACGCCCTCATCTGATACCAGTTTAGTCTCAAATAGCATTACCCATAACTCCTTGCACCATTCCATCTGCCTATCCAGTTTTTCAAATGAAAAAAAGAAGGCTTCAACATCTTTCTCATCAAAACGTGGCAGATTTTTGACATATTTGTATACATCACTACCTTCTCATTTAATTTCCATCCTGTTAACTTCTCTTTCCTGACTAATTCACAACTTAAGTTCAAATGCTCTCTCCTTTTCTCCTTCTTTACTCTATTTCTCTCTCCTTTTCTCATCTCTTATTCTCTTTCTTTTCTTCTGTTTCTCTTTGTCTCTCTCCTTCTCTTCTCACTCTCTTTGCTCAGCTAAGAACCTTCTCTCTCTTTTTCCTCTCCCTTTCTCCTCTCTCTCTTTCTTTCCCTTCTCACTCCATTTTCCACAATTGTAATTTATGTTTTTCTAACGCTAGAGCACTTTTCTGTTTCTCCAACAGACAAAAGTGTTTGAGTAACTTTCTTATAATTTCAGTTTTACTTTTGTCCTTGGTTAAACCCAAATCTAACTGTTTTGTTAATTCTAAAAGTATGATTGTTTTCTGTCCTTCTAAACTTGCTTGGAAAATTTGGGAATCATTTCAAATACCAGATCCTCTTTAGCAATCTTAAGAACCATTTCTTTCACTTATAATTTAACCAACCACATGTAACTGAAATTAAACAATTTATCTCTGTTTTATTTAAAGATCTAGGACACTAATTGGCAAGTATTTAAATCTGCTGTGATCTTTCATACCCCAAATCTATCCAAATCTCAGACTGGATCTGTCTAAACCTGCCCAACTCATGGATCCGAGCCCCCAAATTGTTACAATATGGCAGTAAACCCTTCTAATAATTAAATCAATGGAAAAGCTAACCTCACCATATAATCTGTTTAAGTATGAGTAACAGAGAACTACCTAAATTCAACTATTTTAAAAAGTCACAATTTTTTCTGCTGTGTTCCAGGACACGGTGGCACAGTGGTTAGCACTGCTGCCTCACAGCGCCGGAGACCTGGGTTCAATTCCCGACTCAGGCGACTGTGTGGAGTTTGCACGTTCTCCCCGTGTCTGCGTGGGTTTCCTCCGGGTGCTCCGGTTTCCTCCCACAGTCCAAAGATGTGCGGGTCAGGTGAATTGGCCATGCTAAATTGCCCGTAGTGTTAGGTAAGGGGTAAATGTAGGGGTATGGGTGGGTTGCGCTTCGGCGGGTCGGTGTGGACTTGTTGGGCCGAGGGGCCTGTTTCCACAAACATGAGCCATTTTGCACCAGGACTCATGATCCACACACACTTCTCCAGGGATAATGAACCACACTCTGCTCCAGGGATAATGACCCACAACACTTTTCCAAGAATAGTGGCCCACACTGTCTCCATGTTTCCTGACCAATAATCTGTTCTAAGGATCATGATACACACTCTGCTCAAGCACACATGACCTTCTCCAGGACTGGTGACACACTCTGGTCCATGATTTGTGACCCACACTTTCCTCCAGGACTTGTCATCAACATTCTGCCCAGAGATTATGATATATACTCTGCTCCAGGACACATAACCAACACTCTGCTCCACTTATCTGGATACCAGGAATTATGATCTACTCTGTGTCCAATGACAAATAAGCTATTCTATTCCAGGGCTCATGAACTACAGTCTGCTCCAGAATATATGACACACCCTCTTCAGGGTTCATAACACACATCTGCTAAATTGCTTGGGTCACGTGTGCTAGAGCAGATTGTGTGTCATGAATACTGGAGCTGAGTATTGGTCAGGATCCTAGGAGCAATGTGTCGGTCATGTGTCCTGGAGCAGATTGTGGGTAACATGTTTTGGAGAAAAGTGTAGTTCACCAGTCCTGGAGAAAAATATGGATGATGATGATGAGCAGGGTTTTGGTATCTATCTCTGGATTGGAGTGTGTGTCATTTACTGTAGAAGAGAGGGTGGGTCATAATTCCTGGAACAGTGTCACAAGATCTAGAGCAGAATGTGGATTCAAGTCCACATGTCATGAGTCCCAAGCCAGAGTGTGGGTCATGAATCCTGGAGCAGGAGTGAATCAGTAGCCTTGCAACAGATTGTGTCAAGTGGTCTTGCAGCAAGGTAAGCAACAGGTGTCCTGGAGCAGATCAAAATTCCTGAAGGAGAGTGTGTATGTTATGAGTTCTGGAGAAGAGTGAGCGTGACAAGACCTGAAACAGAGCGTGAGCCACTATCCATGGATCAGTGTGTGGGCTACGATCCCTGGAGAACAGTGTGGGTCACTGTCCTTAGAGCAGAGTGTCGGTTTCGTGTACTGAAGAAAAGTAAGAATCACTTCCCAGGAGAAGTATCCCTAAAATGCACATCTCTGCACACTACGCAACAATTTAGCTTGGCCAATACGCACTAACCTGCACATCCCTGGGCACTAGGGGGCAATTTATCATGTCCAATCCACCACATTCTGTAAATTCCTGGATACTACAGTACAATTTAGCATGGACAATCCATCCGAACCTGCACCTCCATGGGCACTAGAGGACAAATTAACACATCCAATCCACCCAAACATGCTTAAGTCTGGGCATTACAAGACAGTTTTGCAAATCCAATCCACCCTAACCCGCATATCTCTGGATGCTATAGAACAATTTAGCACAGCCAATCCACCATAGACATTATGTGACACTGTAACATGGCCAATCCACCTTAAGCAGCAAATCCATGGACACTAAGGGACAATTTATCACGTCTAATCCATCCAAACCTGCACATCCCTGATTAGTACAGCACAATATCGCATTCCTAGTCCCTACGAGACAATTCAGCATGTGCAATTGACCCTAAACTGCATGGCACAGGGCACTGCAGGACAATTTAGCACGGCCAATCCAGCCTAACCTGCACATCCCTGGGCACAACAGGACAAGTTAGCACAACCAATCTGCCAAAACAGCACATTTCTGAGCACTACAGTACAATTTAGCACGGCCAATTCATTCTAAAGTACACATTCCTGGGCACTACGGAACAATTTTGGAAGGCCAATCCCATCCCAAACTGCACATTCCACTACCAGACAATTTAGCGTGGCCAATCCACCCTAACCTTCACATTCCTGAATACTATGGAATAGTTTAGCATGGCCAATCCACCCGAAACTGTACATCCCTGGCACTACAGGACAATTTTGCTCAGCCAATGGCACCACAACCTCCCTGAGGCTAAGGGAAAAATGTGCATTCACATCCTTGGGCACTATGGTACAATTTAGCACAGCCAATCAACTATAACCTGCACATCCCTGAGCACTATGGGACAGTTTAGCAAGGCCAATCTATCCTAAACTGCACATCCCTGGGCACTATCAAAGAGCCAATGTACCTTAACCTGCATATCGCTAGAAACAATGGGACAATTTATCATGACCAATTCACCCTAACCTGCACATTCCTGAATGCAACAGGATAATTTAGCATGTCCAATTCACCCTAAACTGCACATCCCTGGACACTACAGAACAATTTAGCAAGGCCAAAACCCACTAACCTGCACATCCCTTGGCACTAATGTGACAATTTTTCATGGCTAATCCACTGTAACCTGCACATCACTGGAAACTATGGGACAATTTAGCATGGCCAATCCCACCCCAACCTACATATCCCTGGGAACTATGGGACAATTCAGCATGGCCAGCCCACCCTAATCTGCACACCCCTGAGATGCAAAACAACTGGGAATAGCCAATCCACCCTTACCTGCACATCCCATAGCACTACGTAACAATTTAGCATGGCCACTCTGCCCGAACATACATATCCCTATAAACTATGGGACAATTTAACTTGGCCAATCCACCCCAACCTACTCTTCCCTTGCATTTTGGGGCAATTTAGCACGGCCAATCCACCCTAACCTGCACATACCAGTACACTATGGTAAAATTTATCAGGGCCAATCCGCCCTAGCCTGCATAACTGTTAAAACTACACGACACTATAACATAGTCAATCCACCCTAGGCAGCAAATCAGTGGACTCTACGGGACAATTTAGTATGGCACATCCATCCTAGGCAGCACATCCTTGGACTCTAATGGACAATATATCACAGCCAATTCACCAAATTCTGCAAATGTCTGGGCACTATAGTACAATTTAGCACGGACAATCCACCCTAACCCTCACCTCCATGGGCACTACTGGACAAATTAACACGTCCAATTCACGCCTCACCCATGGGTATTACAAGACAATTTTGCATTTTCAATCCACCCTAACCTGAACATCTCTGGCCGCTGTGGGACAATTTAGCACAGCTAATTCATCCTAACCTGCACATCCCTGGGCACTACAGGACAATTTAGCACGGCCAATCCATTCTAATCTGCACATCCCTGGGCACTACAGGACAATTTAACACTGCCAATCCACCTTAACCTTCATATCCCTTGACACAGTAGGACTATTTATCATATCCAATCCAAACCTGCACATATCTGAATGCTGTCCCTATGGGACAATTTAGCATGGGAAATTACCCTAAACTGCATGACCCAGAGCACTGCAAATCAATTTAGCACCAATTCACCCGGATCTGCATGTAGTAATTGGAAACTACAGGTTAATTTAGCATGCCGAATTCCACTTAACCTCACATCCCAAGGCACCAATGTGACAATTTACGTGGACTATCCATCCTAACCTGCACATCATGGGATCTACAGGGCAATTTTGCATTCCAATGCCACCTAACCTGCACATCCCAGTGCACTAATGCGACAATTTACCATTGCCTTTACACCCTGAACTACACATCCCTGGAAACTATAGACAACTCAGCATGGCCAATCTAGCTTAAACTGCACATCCCTTGACAACTTGTGACAATTTATCATGGCCACACCCACCCCAACCCTGAATACTATGGGACAATTCATCACGGCCAATCCAAATTAACCTGCAAATCTGTGGACACTGTCACAATTTATCACGGCCAATCCACCCTAACATGCATATCTTTGGATACTTCAGGACAAATTATCATGGCCATCTCACCCCAACCTGCATATCCAAGGACATTACAGAAAAATCTGGTATGGTTAATCTACTCTAACCCTCACATGCCTGTGCACTACAGGACAATTGAGCCAAATTCACCCTAACCAGCACACCCCAAGACACTCTGTGACAATATAACACAGTCAATCCACCACATTCAGCACATCCCTGGGCGCTACAGGTCAATTTAGCACGGCCTATCCTCCGTAACCTGCACATCCCTGAGCACTACGGGACAATTTAGCATGGCCATTCCACCCTCACCTGCACATCCCTGGCACTATGGGACAAATAACATGGCCAATCCAACCAAAACTGCACATAATTGAGCACTATGGAACAATTTATAGTGGCCAGTGTCCCCAACCTGCATATCCCTGGGCACTACAGGATTATTTAGCATGGTCAATGGAATCTTATTTGGACATCTTTGGCACTTTGGAATAATGTAGCATGTCCAATCCATCCTAACCTGTACATCCCTGGGAACTATCCCTAACCTGTACATCCCTGGGAGCTATGGGACAATTTAGCACGGCCAAACCACCCTAACCTGTACATCCCTGGGAACTATGGGACAATTTAGCACGGCCAATCCACCCTAACCTGCACAACCCTAGGCATTACCGGATAATTTAGCACGGCCAACCCTATACATCTCTGTGCATAGCAGGACAGTTTAGTATGATGAATCCATCCTAAACTGCCTATCCTTCTGCAGTACAGGACAATTTAGGAAGGCCAGTCCACTCTAACTTGCACTTCTCTGGACAGTACATTGTAATGTGCCATGGTCAATCCAGTCTAATCTACAGATCTCTAGGCACTATGGGACAATTTTAGCACAAACGATCCACCCTAAACTGCACATATCTGGACTCTACACTATATATAGCACAGCCAATCCACCCTAACCTACACATCCTTGGACACAACAGAACCATTTAGCAAAACCAGTTCCATTCCCGACTCAGGTGACTGTCTGTGAGGAGTTTGCACGTTCTCCCTGTGTCTGTGTGGGATTCGTCCAGGTGCTCTGGTGTCCTCCCAGTCCAAAAGATGTGGAGGTCAGGTGAATTGGCCATGCTAAATTGTCCGTAGTGTTAGGTAAAGGAGTAAAATTAGAGGAATGGGTGGGTTGCACTGCGGCGGGTCGGTGTGGACTTGTTGAGCCAAAGGGACTGTTTCCACACTGTAGGTAATCTGATCTAATCATTAACCTGGACACTACACATCAATTTAGAACATACAAAACACTTTACCCTGCAAATCCCTAGTCTGTGTGGAGTTTGCATATTCTTTCCGTGTCTGCATGGGATTTCCTCTGGGTGTTCTGGTTTCCTCCCACAGTCCAAAGATGTTCAGATGAATTAGCCATGCAAAATTGCTCGTAGTGTTAGGTATATTAGTTAGGGTAAAATATAGGTTTGGGTGGATTTCCTTTCCGTGGGTCAGTATGTACTTATTGGGCCGAAGAGCCAGTTTCCACACTGTAAGGAATCTAATCTAATTTATCACAGCCGATTCAGCCTAACGTACACATCCATAGACTCTGCAGAACGTTTTCCCATGGCCAATCCATAATGACTTGTACGACACTGAACAGGACTAATTAGCACAGCTAATCCACTCTAACCTGCACATCCCTGGGCATTACGGGACAATTTAGCATAGCCAAATCACCCTAACTTGCACATCCTTGGCCTCTAAGGGCAATTTAGCACGGACAATCCACCCTAACCTACAGATCTCTAGGCACTATGGGACAATTTTAACACGGACAATCCACCCTAAACTGCACATATCTGGACTCTACACTATATATAGCACAGCCAATCCATCCTATCCTACACATCCTTGTACACAACTGAGCCATTTAGCAAAACCAGTTCCATTCCCGACTCAGGTGACTGTCTGTGTGGAGTTTGCACGTTCTCCCTGTGTCTGTGTGGGATTCGTCCAGGTGCTCTGGTGTCCTCCCAGTCTAAAAGATGTGGAGGTCAGGTGAATTGGCCATGTTAAATTGTCCGTAGTGTTAGGTAAAGGGGTAAAATTTGTGGAGTGGGTGGGTTGCACTGCGGCAGGTCGGTGTGGACTTGTTGAGCCGAAGGGACTGTTTCCACACTGTAGGTAATCTGATCTAATCATTAACCTGGACACTACACATCAATTTAGAACATAAAAAACACTTTACCCTGCAAATCCCTAGACACTGTGGATGAAGTTAGCATGGCCAATTCTCCCTAATCTGTACGTCGTTGAGTACATCCAGAAAATTCAGCAGGGTCAATTGACCCTAACATTCACACTCCTGGGCATTACGTGACAATTAGGTATGGCTAATCCACCCTAACCAACACATCTTCACTCTTCGGGATCGTTTCCCATGGTCAATTCACCCTAACCTGTAAATACCTGGAAATTACGGGACAATTTATCATGGTCAACCAGCCTAATCTACACATATCAGAGCACTACGTAACAAATCAATTCTAACCTGTGACCCCTGGACATTATGGGACAATTTAGCATGGTAAATCACACAAACCTCCAAATGCTGGATTACTATGTGACAAGTTACCACATCCAACCTACATTAACCTGCAGATCACTGGACACTACAGGCAATTTAGCACGGTCAAAGCACCGTAACCTGCACATTGGAATAAAGTAGCACAGCCAGCCCACCCTAAACTGCACATCCCTGGAAAACACAGGACAATATAACATGGTCAATCCAGCCAAATCTATACATGTCTGAGCAATACAGGACAATTTACTGTGACCCTAAATTGTACATCCCTGGACATGACGGGAGAATTTAACCTGATAAATTCACCCTAACCTGCACATCCCTGGACACTACAGAATGAGTTATTACATCCTATGTACCCAAACTTGCACATCCCTGGTCCCTATGGAGCAATTTAGCACGGCCAATCAACCCCAACCTGCATCCCTGGACACTACAGTACAATTTAGCATGGCCACTCCAAACCAATCTGCACTACCCTGGGCATGAGCGACAGTTTTGCGTAATGAATCCACCATAAATTGCATTTCGCTGGGCACTATGGGTCAATTTAGCACAGCCAATCCACCTTAACTTACACAGTCCTGGACACTATAAGACAATTTAGCACATCCAAACAAACCTAACCTGCACATTCCTGGTCACTGGGAAAGAATTCTAGCATGACCAAGCCAACCTAACCTGAACATCACTGGGCACTACAGGACAAATTAGATTGGCCAATCAACCCAAGGTACGCATCAATGGGACACATGATACAATTTAGCACAGCCTGCCATGTTGGAACAATTAGTTTGGCAAATCCATCCTAAAGTGCACGGCGGCACGGTGGCACAGTGGTTAGCACTGCTGCCTCACAGCGCCTGTAGACCAGGGTTCATTTCCCGACTCAGGCGACTGACTGTGTGGAGTTTGCACGTTCTCCCCGTGTCTGCGTGGGTTTCGTCCGGGTGCTCCGGTTTCCTCCCACAGTCACAAGGATGTGCAGGTCAGGTGAATTGGCCAAGCTAAATTGCCCATAGTGTTAGGTAAGGGGTAAATGTAGGGGTATGGGTGGGTTGCGCTTCGGCGGGTCGGTGTGGACTTGTTGGGCCGAAGGGCCTGTTTCCACACTGTAAGTCTAATCTGTGGGGACTACGGGACAGTTTAGAATGGCCAATCTACTCTAGCCTGCACTTCTCTGAACAGTAGGGGATAATATAACATGTTCTATTCATCCTAATCTACACATGTCTGAGCACAACTGGACAATTCAACCATAACCTTCATAACTCTGGATATTACAGGGCAATTTACCCTAACCTGCAAATACCTCGACTCTACGTGACAAGTTATCACACCCAATCCAACCTAACCTATCCATGCATGCACACTGTAGGACAATTTTGCACATCTAACCATGTTATCTGGTTCATTCCTGAATATTGCTGGACACTTTAGCACATCTAGTTCACCTAACCAACACAACCCTGAACACTGCACGAAAAATTTAGATGACCAATTCACCCTAATCTGCAATTCTGTAGAAACTATGTGACCATTTATCACGGCCAATCGAACCTAACTTGCATACCCCTGGACAGTACAGGACTATGGAGCGCCAGTTCACCCTAACCTGCACTCCCCCCGATAGAACAATTTGTCATGTCAATTGTACCCTAATCTATACAGCCCTGGACACTGCAGGACAACTTAGCATGACAAATCCACCTTAACCTGCACATCCCTGGGCACTATGGGATAATATAGCACAGCCAACCCACCCTTGCCTTCATAACCTTCAGCACTACGGGACAATTTATCATGGCCATTTCACCCTCACCTGCACATCCCAGGGCACTATGGAACAATTTATAGTGGCCAGTGCCCCCTACCTGCATATCCCTGGGCACTACAGGATTATTTAGCATGGTCAATGGACTCTTATCTGGACATCTTTGGCACTTTGGAATAATGTAACATGTCCAATCCATCCTAACATGTCCATCCCTGGGAACTATGGGACAATTTAGCACGGCTAATCCACCCTAACCTGCACATCTTTGGGAACTATGGAACAATTTAGCACAGCCAATCCACCCTAACCTGCATGTAGGTATGTCAGGAATAAAAGGGTGACTAGGGTAGGTATCGGTCCAGTCAAGGATAGTAGTGGGAAGTTGTGCGTGGAGCCGGAGGAGATTGGAGAGACACTAAATCAATACTTTTCATCAGTATTCACTCAGGAACAGGACACTGTTGCTGGTGTGAATATTGAGTCACAAGTGATTAGAATGGATGGCCTGGAAATATGCAGGGAAGAGGTTCTGGGAATATTGGAGAGGATGAAAATAGATAAGTCTCCTGGGCCTGATGGCATTTATCCTAGGATCCTCTGGGAAGCTAGGGAGGAGATAGCAGAGCCATTGGCCTGGATTTTTATGTTGTCATTGTCAACGGGAATAGTACCAGAAGACTGGAGGATGGCGAATGTGGTCCCCTTGTTCAAGAAGGGGAGTAGGGATAGCCCAAGTAACTATAGGCCAGTGAGTCTGACTTCTGTGGTGGGCAAAGTCTTAGAGAGAATGGTAAGGGATAAGATGTATGAACATCTGGATAGGAATAACGTGATCAAGGATAGCCAGCATGGTTTTGTGAAGGGCAGGTCGTGCCTCACAAACCTTATTGAGTTCTTTGAGCAGGTGACTAAGGAGGTGGACGAGGGTAAAGCAGTAGATGTTGTGTATATGGATTTTAGTAAGGCGTTCGATAAGGTACCCCATGGTAGGCTAATGCAAAAACTACGGAGGTATGACATTGAGGGTACATTAGAGGTTTGGATTAGGAATTGGCTGGCTGGAAGGAGACAGAGGGTAGTACTTGTTGGTATAGGTTCATCTTGGAGTGCAGTTACTAGCGGTGTACCACAAGGATCTGTTTTGGGACCATTGCTTTTTGTTATCTTTATAAATGACCTAGAGGAGGGGCTTGAAAGCTGGGTGAGTAAGTTTGCGGATGACACAAAAGTCGGTGGAGTTGTGGATAGTGAGGAAGGATGTGGCAGGTTACAGCGGGATATAGACAAGTTGCAGAGCTGGGCAGAAATGTGGCAAATGGAATTCAATGTAGCTAAGTGTGAAGTCATTCACTTTGGTAGGGGTAACAAGAAGATGGATTACTGGGCTAATGGTAGGCTACTTGGTAGTGTGGATGAGCAGAGGGATCTTGGTGTCCATGTACACAGATCTCTGAAAGTTGCCACCCAGGTAAATAGTGCTGTGAAGAAGGCATATGGTGTACTGGGCTTTATTGGCAGAGGAATTGAGTTCCGGAGTCCTGAGGTCATGTTGCAACTGTATAAGACTCTGGTGCGGCCTCATCTGGAGTATTGTGTGCAGTTTTGGTCGCCATACTATAGGAAGGATGTGGAGGCATTGGAATGAGTGCAGAGGAGGTTTACCAGGATGTTGCCTGGCATGGTAGGAAAATCGTATCAGGAAAGACTGAGGCACTTGGGGCTGTTCTCATTGGAGAAAAGAAGGTTTAGGTGAGATTTGATAGAGGTGTACAAGATGATTAGGGGTTTAGATAGGGTAGACACTGAGAACCTTTTACCACTAATGGAGCTAGCTGTTATAAAGGGACACAGCTTTAAATTAAGGGGTGGAAGGTATAGGACAGATATTAGGGGTAGATTCTTTACACAGCGGGTTGTGAGTTCATGGAATGCCCTGCCAGTAACAGTGGTGAACTCTCCCTCTTTATGGTCATTTAAGCGGGCATTGGATAGGCATTTGGAAGTTATTGGGCTAGTGTAGGTTAGGTAGGATTCGGTCGGCGCAACATTGAGGGCCGAAGGGCGTGTACTGCGCTGTATTTTTCTATGTTCTATGTTCTATCCCTGGGCACTACCGGATAATTTAGCATGGCCAACCCTATACATCTCTGTGCATAGCAGGACAGTTTAGTATGATGAATCCATCCTAAACTGCCTATCCTTCTGCAGTACAGGACAATTTAGGAAGGTCAGTCCACTCTAACTTGCACTTCTCTGAACAGTACATTGTAATGTGCCATGGTCAATCCAGTCTAATCTAGACACATCTAAGCACTACAGGACACATAACACAGACAGTCGACCCAAACCTGCACATCCCTGGACATTACAGGCCAATTTAGCATAGTCAATCTACCCTAACTTGCAAACATCTGAACTCTACAGGACACGTTATCATGCCCAATCTACTCTCACCCGCACATTCCTGGGCACTATGGGACAATTTACTACAGTCAACCCAACCTACCTGCCCATCCATGGACACTATGGGACAGTTAATTACATCCCACCATGCTCTCTGGCTCATCCCTGGATGCACAGCCAGTTCACCTAACTTACACATCCATGAAAACTATACAACAATTTAGATGCAAATTCACTCCAACTTGCAAATCTGTTGGCACAACATGACAATTTAGCTAGGCCTATCTATCCTAAGCTGCACGTCTCTGGACAATAAGGGACAATTTATCACAGACAATCCACCCTAACCTGCACGCCCTTGGACACTGTGGGACAATTTAACATGGCCAATCCACGGCCAATTCACCCTATCCTGCAAATTTTGGACACTATGTCACAATTTATCATGGCCAATCCAAACTAACCTGCATATCCCTGGGCAATTAGGGACAATTTATCATGGCCAATCCCACCCTAGTCTGCACATCCCATGGCACTTATGGGGCAATATTTTACATCCAATCTATCCTAACCTGCACATCCCTGGACACTGCGGGACAACTTAGCATGGCCAGTCCGCCATATCCTGCACATCACTGAGAATTATTGACAATTTAGCATGGCCAATATACCCAAAACTGCACATCACTGGGCACCATGGATAATTTAAAATGATTCATTCACACAATCTGCCCATCCTTTGATACTTCGTGACAATTTATTTCAGCATTATCCACCCCAACCTGCATATCCCTGGACTCTACAGGACAATGTCGCATGGCCAATCTACCCTAATCCGCACATCACTATGCACTATGGGATAGTTTAGCATGGTCCATTCACCCTAACCAGCACATTTCAAGACACTCCAGGACAATATAACACAGTCAATCCACCCTATTCTGCACAGACTGCAAACAATGGGACAATTTAGCACTGAAAATGTGTTGCTGGTTAAAGCGCAGCAGGTCAGGCAGCATCCAAGGAACAGGAAATTTGATGTTTCGGGCATAAGCCCTTCATCAGGAATTTAGCACTGCCAATCTGCCCTTATCCTATGGGTATACTGAATGGGCACCTTGGCTCAACAGGTGGCACGGTGGCTCAGTAGTTAGCAGTGCTGCCTCACAATGCCAGGGACCTGAGTTCAATTCCCACCTTGTTCAACTGTCTGTGTGGAGTTTGCATATTCTTTCCGTGTCTGCATGGGATTTCCTCTGGGTGTTCCGGTTTCCTCCCACAGTCCAAAGATGTTCAGATGAATTAGCCATGCAAAATTGCTCGTAGTGTTAGGTATATTAGTTAGGGTAAAATATAGGCTTGGGTGGATTTCCTTTCCGTGGGTCAGTATGTACTTATTGGGCCGAAGAGCCAGTTTCCACACTGTAAGGAATCTAATCTAATTTATCACAGCCGATTCAGCCTAACGTACACATCCATAGACTCTGCAGAACGTTTTCCCATGGCCAATCCATAATGACTTGTACGACACTGAACAGGATTAATTAGCACAGCTAATCCACTCTAACCTGCACATCCCTGGGCATTACGGGACAATTTAGCATAGCCAAATCACCCTAACTTGCACATTCTTGGCCTCTAAGGGCAATTTAGCACGGCCAATCCACCCTAACCTACAGATCTCTAGGCACTATGGGCCAATTTTAGCACGGACAATCCACCCTAAACTGCACATATCTGGACTCTACACTATATATAGCACAGCCAATCCAACCTATCCTACACATCCTTGGACACAACTGAACCATTTAGCAAAATAAGTTCCATTCCCGACTCAGGTGACTGTCTGTGAGGAGTTTGCACGTTCTCCCTGTGTCTGTGTGGGATTCGTCCACGTTCTCCGGTTTCCTCCTTGTCCAAAGATGTGGAGGTCAGGTGAATTGGCCATGCTAAATTGTCCGTAGTGTTAGGTAAAGGAGAAAAATTTGCGGAATGGGTGGGTTGCACTGCGGCGGGTCGGTGTGGACTTAGAACATAGAAGGATACAGCGCAGTACAGGCCCTTCGGCCCTCGATGTTGCGCCGACCGAATCCTACCTAACCTATACTAGCCCAATAACTTCCAAATGCCTATCCAATGCCCGCTTAAATGACCATAAAGAAGGAGAGTTCACCACTGTACGGGTAGGGCATTCCATGAACTCACAACCCGCTGTGTGAAGAATCTACCCCTAACATCTGTCCTATACCTACCACCCCTTAATTTAAAGCTATGTCCCCTAGTAATACCTGACTCCATTAGCGGTAAAAGGTTCTTAGTATCTACCCTATCTAAACCCCTAATCATCTTATACACTTCTATCAGATCTCCCCTAAACCTTCTCTTCTCCAATGAGAACAGCCCCAAGTGCCTCAGCCTTTCCTCATAAGATTTTCCTACCATTCCAGGCAACATCCTGGTAAACCTCCTCTGCACTCGTTCTAAAGCTTCCACATCCTTCCTATAGTATGGCGACCAAAACTGCACACAATACTCCAGATGAGGCCTCACCAGAGTCTTATACAACTGCAACATGACCTCAGGACTCCGGAACTCAATTCCTCTGCCAATAAAGCCCAGTACACCATATGCCTTCCTCACAGCACTATTTACCTGGGTGGCAACTTTCAGAGATCTGTGTACATGGACACCAAGATCCCTCTGCTCATCCACACTACCAAGTAGCCTACCATTAGCCCAGTAATCCATCCTCTTGTTATTCCTACCAAAGTGAACGACTTCGCACTTAGCTACATTGAATTCCATTTGCCACATTTCCGCCCAGCTCTGCAACTTATCTATATCCCGCTGTAACCTGCCACTTCCTTCCTCACTATCCACAACTCCACCGACTTTTGTGTCATCCGCAAACTTGCTTACCCAGCTTTCAAGTCCTTCCTCTAGATCATTTATAAAGATAACAAAAAGCAATGGTCCCAAAACAGATCCTTGTGGTACACCGCTAGTAACTGCGCTCCAAGATGAACATAATCCATCAACTACTACCCTCTGTCTCCTTCCAGCCAGCCAATTCCTAATCCAAACCTCTAATGTATCCTCAATGCCATACCTCCGAAGTTTTAGCATTAGCCTACCATGGGGAACCTTATCGAACACCTTACTAAAATCCATATACACAACATCTACTGCTTTACCCTCATCCACTTCCTTAGTCACCTTCTCAAAGAACTCAATAAGGTTTGTGAGGCACGACCTGCCCTTCACAAAACCATGCTGGCTATCCCTGATCACGTTATTCCTACCCAGATGTTCATAAATCTTATCCCTTACCATTCTCTCTAAGACTTTGCCCACCACTGAAGTCAGACTCACTGGCCTATAGTTACTAGGGCTATCCCTACTCCCTTTCTTGAACAATGGACCACATTCGCTATCCTCCAGTCCTCTGGTACTATTCCCGTTGACAATGACGACATAAAAATCCAGGCCAATGGCTCTGCTATCTCCTCCCTAGCTTCCCATAGGATCCTGGGGTAAATGCTATCAGGCCCAGGAGACTTATCTATATTCATCCTTTCCAATATTCCCAAAACCTCTTCCCTGCATATTTCCAGGGCATCCATTCTAATCATTTGTGATTCCATATTCACATCAGCAACAGTGTCCTGTTCCTGAGTGAATACTGATGAAAAGTACTGATTTAATGTCTCTCCAATCTCCTCCGCCTCCACACATAACTTCCCACTACTATCCTTGACTGGACCGATACCTACCCTAGTCATCCTTTTATTCTTGACATACCTATAGAAAGCCTTTGGGTTTTCCCTAATCCTACCAGCTAAAGACTTTTCATGTCCCCTTCTCGCTTCTCTTAGCTCCCTCTTTAGCTCCTTCCTGGCTACCTTATAACTCTCAATCGCCCCTACTGAACCTTCACGCCTCATCTTTACATATGCCGCCTTCTTCCCTTTCACAATGGATTCCAATTCCTTACTAAACCACGGCTGCCTCACAAGGCCCTTTACACCATGCCTGACTGGTACATACCTATCAAGGACACGCAGTAGCTGCTCCTTGAACAATCCCCACATCTCATTAGTGTTCTTCTCTTGAAGCCTGTTTTTCCAATCCACACATCCTAAGTCATGCCTCACTGCATCATAATTTCCCTGCCCCCAGCTATAGCTCTTGCCCTGCAGCGCACGATTATCCCTCTCCATCACTAAAGTAAAAGTCACCGAGTTGTGGTCACTGTCCCCGAAGTGCTCACCTACCTCCAAGTCTAACACCTGGCCTGGTTCATTACCTAGAACCAAATCCAATATAGCCTCCCCTCTTGTTGGCCTGTCGACATATTGTGTCAGGAAACCCTCCTGCACACATTGTACAAACACCGACCCATCTAATGAACTCGAGCTATAGCTCTCCCAGTCAATATCTGGGAAGTTAAAGTCCCCCATAACAACCACCCTGCTACCTTCACTCTTTTCCTGAATCATCCTCGCAATATTATCCTCTACTTCTCTAGGACTATTAGGAGGCCTGTAGAAAACACCTAACAGGGTGACCTCACCTTTCCTATTTCTAACCTCAGCCCAAACTACCTCAGATGGCAAGTCCTCTTCCATCGTCCATTCCACTGCTGTGAGACTGTCTTTGACAAGTAATGCCACGCCTCCCCCTTTTTTACCCCCATGTCTGATCCTACTAAAACATTTGAACCCTGGAACGTGCAACAGCCATTCTTGTCCCTGTTCTACCCACGTCTCTGTAATGGCCACAACATCGAAGTCCCAGGTACCAACCCACGCTGCAAGTTCACCTACCTTATTCCTTATACTTCTGGCATTGAAGTATACACACTTCAATCCACCTTTCTGGTTACAGGCACCCTCCTTAGAGATCGCTGCATTATTCCTAACCTCCCTACACTCAAGGTCCTGTACCCTAAAGCTACAGTCCTGGTTCCCATGCCCCCGCGGAGTTAGTTTAAACCCTCCCAAAGGGAGACTTGTTGAGCCAAAGGGACTGTTTCCACACTGTAGGTAATCTAATCTAATCATTAACCTGGACACTACACATCAATTTAGAACATACAAAACACTTTACCCTGCAAATCCCTAGACACTGTGGATGAAGTTAGCATGGCCAATTCTCCCTAATCTGTACGTCGTTGAGTACATCCAGAAAATTCAGCAGGGTCAATTGACCCTAACATTCACACTCCTGGGCATTACGTGACAATTAGGTATGGCTAATCCACCCTAACCAACACATCTTCACTCTTCGGGATCGTTTCCCATGGTCAATTCACCCTAACCTGTAAATACCTGGAAATTACGGGACAATTTATCATGGTCAACCAGCCTAATCTACACATATCAGAGCACTACGTAACAAATCAATTCTAACCTGTGACCCCTGGACATTATGGGACAATTTGGCATGGTAAATCACACAAACCTCCAAATGCTGGATTACTATGTGACAAGTTACCACATCCAATCTACATTAACCTGCAGATCACTGGACACTACAAGCAATTTAGCACGGTCAAAGCACCGTAACCTGCACATTGGAATAAAGTAGCACAGCCAGCCCACCCTAAACTGCACATTCCTGGAAAACACAGGACAATATAACATGGTCAATCCAGCCAAATCTATACATGTCTGAGCAATACAGGACAACTTACTGTGACCCTAAATTGTACATCTCTGGACATGACGGGAGAATTTAACCGGATAAATTCATCCTAACTTGCTCATCCCTGGACACTACAGAATGAGTTATTACATCCTATGTACCCAAACTTGCACATCCCTGGTCCCTATGGAGCAATTTAGCACGGCCAATCAACCCCAACTTGCATCCCTGGACACTACAGTACAATTTAGCATGGCCAATCCAAACCAATCTGCACTACTCTGGGCATGAGCGACAGTTTTGTGTGATGAATCCACCATAAATTGCATTTCGTTGGGCACTATGGGACAATTTAGCACGGCCAATCCACCTTAACTTACACAGTCCTGGACACTATAAGACAATTTAGCACATCCAATCAAACCTAACCTGCACATTCCTGGCCACTGGGAAAATATTCTAGCATGACCAAGCCAACTTAACCTGAGCATCACTGGGCACTACAGGACAAATTAGAATGGCCAATCGACCCAAGGTACGCATCAATGGGACACATGATACAATTTAGCACAGCCAATCCATCCTAACACGCACGTGCCTGCCATGTTGGGACAATTAGTTTGGCAAATCCATCCTAAAGTGCACATCTGTGGGAACTACGGGACAGTTTAGAATGGCCACTCTACTCTAGCCTGCACCTCTCTGGACAGTAGGGGATAATATAACATGTTCTATTCATCCTAATCTACACATGTCTGAGCACTACGGGACAATTCAACCATAACCTTCATAACTCTGGATATTACAGGACAATTTACCCTAACCTGCAAATACCTCGACTCTACGTGACAAGTTATCACACCCAATCCAACCTAACCTATCCATGCATGCACACTGCAGGACAAATTCGCACATCTAACCATGTTATCTGGTTCATTCCTGAATATTGCTGGACACTTTAGCACATCTAGTTCACCTAACCAACACATCCCTGAACACTGCACGAAAAATTTAGATGGCCAATTCACCCTAATCTGCAATTCTGTAGAAACTATGTGACCATTTATCAAGGCCAATCGAACCTAACTTGCATACCCCTGGACAGTACAGGACTATGGAGCGCCAGTTCACCCTAACATGCACTTCCCATGGCATGATAGAACAATTTGTCATGTCAATTGTACCCTAATCTATACAGCCCTGGATACTGCAGGACAGCTTAGCATGACAAATCCACCATAACCAGCACATCCCTGGGCACTATGGGATAATATAGCACAGTCAACCCACCCTTTCCTGCATATCCTTCAGCACTACGGGACAATTTAGCATGGCCATTCCACCCTAACCTGCACATCCTTGGGCACTACGGGGACAATTTATAATGGCCAAACCACCATAACCTGCACATTCCTGGGCACTATGGGTACAATTTAACATGGTCAATCCACCATAACCTGCACATTCCTGGCCACTACGGGACAATTTACCACGGCCAATCCACCCTAACCTGCACATCCCAGGGCTCTACTGGACAATTTTCCATGACCTATCCACCCTAACCTGCACATCCCTGGGCATGATGGGACAAATTAGCACGGCAATCCACCCTAACCAGCACATTCCTGGGCACTACGGGGACAATTTAGCACAGACAATCTGCCATAGTCTGCACTTCCCTGGACAGTATAGGAGAAATAGCATGTTCAATCCAGCCTAATCTGCACCCTATCTGAGCGATGCAGGACACTACAATATGGCAATCGACCCTCACCTTCATATCTCTGTACATTAAGGGACAATCTACCAAAACCTGCATCCCTGAACACTACAGGGCAATTTGCATGGCCAATCCACCCTAACCTACACATCCCTGGACACAACGGAATGATTTAGCGCAACCAGTTCCATTCCTGACTTAGGTGACTGTCAGTGTGGAGTTTGCACATTCTCCCGTGTCTGTGTGGGATTCCTCCAGGTGCTCCGGTTTCCTCCTTGTCCAAAGATGTGGAGGTCAGGTGAATTGGCCATGCTAAATTGTCTGTAGTGTTAGGTAAAGGGGTAAAATTAGAGGAATGGGTGGGTTGCGCTTCAGCGGGTCGGTGTGGACTTGTTGAGCCGAAGGGACTGTTTCCACACTGTAGGTAATCTGATCTAATCATTAACCTGGACACTACACATCAATTTAGAACATACAAAACACTTTACCCTGCAAATCCCTAGACACTGTGGATGAAGTTAGCATGGCCAATTCTCCCTAATCTGTACGTCGTTGAGTACATCCAGAAAATTCAGCAGGGTCAATTGACCCTAACATTCACACTCCTGGGCATTACGTGACAATTAGGTATGGCTAATCCACCCTAACCAACACATCTTCACTCTTCGGGATCGTTTCCCATGGTCAATTCACCCTAACCTGTAAATACCTGGAAATTACGGGACAATTTATCATGGTCAACCAGCCTAATCTACACATATCAGAGCACTACGTAACAAATCAATTCTAACCTGTGACCCCTGGCCATTATGGGACAATTTAGCATGGTAAACCACACAAACCTCCAAATGCTGGATTACTATGTGACAAGTTACCACATCCAATCTACATTAACCTGCAGATCACTGGACACTACAAGCAATTTAGCACGGTCAAAGCACCGTAACCTGCACATTGGAATAAAGTAGCACAGCCAGCCCACCCTAAACTGCACATCCCTGGAAAACACAGGACAATATAACATGGTCAATCCAGCCAAATCTATACATGTCTGAGCAATACAGGACAATTTACTGTGACCCTAAATTGTACATCCCTGGACATGACAGGAGAATTTAACCTGATAAATTCACCCTAACCTGCTCATCCCTGGACACTACAGAATGAGTTATTACATCCTATGCACCCAAACTTGCACATCCCTGGTCCCTATGGAGCAATTTAGCACGGCCAATCAACCCCAACCTGCATCCCTGGACACTACAGTACAATTTAGCATGGCCAATCCACACCAATCTGCACTACCCTGGGCATGATGCGACAGTTTTGCGTAATGAATCCACCATAAATTGCATTTCGCTGGGCACTATGGGACAATTTAGCACGGCCAATCCACCTTAACTTACACAGTCCTGGACACTATAAGACAATTTAGCACATCCAAACAAACCTAACCTGCACATTCCTGGCCACTGGGAAAGAATTCTAGCATGACCAAGCCAACCTAACCTGAACATCATTGGGCACTACAGGACAAATTAGAATGGCCAATCGACCCAAGGTACGCATCAATGGGACACATGATACAATTTAGCACAGCCTGCCATGTTGGAACAATTAATTTGGAAAATTCTTCCTAAAGTGCACGGCGGCACGGTGGCACAGTGGTTAGCACTGCTGCCTCACAGCGCCTGTAGACCAGGGTTCATTTCCCGACTCAGGCGACTGACTGTGTGGAGTTTGCACGTTCGCCCCGTGTCTGCGTGGGTTTCCTCCAGGTGCTCCGGTTTCCTCCCACAGTCACAAAGATGTGCAGGTCAGGTGAATTGGCCAAGCTAAATTGCCCATAGTGTTAGGTAAGGGGTAAATGTAGGGGTATGGGTGGGTTGCGCTTCGGCGGGTCGGTGTGGACTTGTTGGGCCGAAGGGCCTGTTTCCACACTGTAAGTCTAATCTGTGGGGACTACGGGACAGTTTAGAATGGCCAATCTACTCTAGCCTGCACTTCTCTGGACAGTAGGGGATAATATAACATGTTCGATTCATCCTAATCTACACATGTCTGAGCACTACGCGACAATTCAACCATAACCTTCATAACTCTGGATATTACAGGGCAATTTACCCTAACCTGCAAATACCTCGACTCTACGTGACAAGTTATCACACCCAATCCAACCTAACCTATCCATGCATGCACACTGCAGGACAATTTTGCACATCTAACCATGTTATCTGGTTCATTCCTGAATATTGCTGGACACTTTAGCACATCTAGTTCACCTAACCAACACATCCCTGAGCACTGCACGAAAAATTTAGATGGCCAATTCACCCTAATCTGCAATTCTGTAGAAACTATGTGACCATTTATCAAGGCCAATCGAACCTAACTTGCATACCCCTGGACAGTACAGGACTATGGAGCGCCAGTTCACCCTAACATGCACTTCCCATGGCATGATAGAACAATTTGTCATGTCAATTGTACCCTAATCTATACAGCCCTGGATACTGCAGGACAGCTTAGCATGACAAATCCACCATAACCAGCACATCCCTGGGCACTATGGGATAATATAGCACAGTCAACCTACCCTTTCCTGCATATCCTTCAGCACTACGGGACAATTTAGCATGGCCATTCCACCCTAACCTGCACATCCTTGGGCACTACGGGGACAATTTATAATGGCCAAACCACCATAACCTGCACATTCCTGGGCACTATGGGTACAATTTAACATGGTCAATCCACCATAACCTGCACATTCCTGGCCACTACGGGACAATTTACCACGGCCAATCCACCCTAACCTGCACATCCCAGGGCTCTACTGGACAATTTTCCATGACCTATCCACCCTAACCTGCACATCCCTGGGCACTACGGGGACAATTTAGCACGGACAATCTGCCATAGTCTGCACTTCCCTGGACAGTATAGGAGAAATAGCATGTTCAATCCAGCCTAATCTGCACCCTATCTGAGCGATGCAGGACACTACAATATGGCAATCGACCCTCACCTTCATATCTCTGTACATTAAGGGACAATCTACCAAAACCTGCATCCCTGAACACTACAGGGCAATTTGCATGGCCAATCCACCCTAACCTACACATCCCTGGACACAACGGAACGATTTAGCACAACCAGTTCCATTCCTGACTTAGGTGACTGTCTATGTGGAGTTTGTACGTTCTCCCTGTGTCTGTGTGGGAATCGTCCCGGTTTCTCCGGTTTCCTCCTTGTCCAAAGATGTGGAGGTCAGGTGAATTGGCCATGCTAAATTGTCCGTAGTGTTAGGTAAAGGGGTAAAATTTGCGGAATGGGTGGGTTGCGCTGCGGCGGGTCGGTGTGGACTTGTTGAGCCGAAGGGACTGTTTCCACACTGTAGGTAATCTAATCTAATCATTAACCTGGACACTACACATCAATTTAGAACATACAAAACACTTTACCCTGCAAATCCCTAGACACTGTGGATGAAGTTAGCATGGCCAATTCTCCCTAATCTGTACGTCGTTGAGTACATCCAGAAAATTCAGCAGGGTCAATTGACCCTAACATTCACACTCCTGGGCATTACGTGACAATTAGGTATGGCTAATCCACCCTAACCAACACATCTTCACTCTTCGGGATCGTTTCCCATGGTCAATTCACCCTAACCTGTAAATACCTGGAAATTACGGGACAATTTATCATGGTCAACCAGCCTAATCTACACATATCAGAGCACTACGTAACAAATCAATTCTAACCTGTGACCCCTGGACATTATGGGACAATTTAGCATGGTAAATCACACAAACCTCCAAATGCTGGATTACTATGTGACAAGTAACCACATCCAATCTACATTAACCTGCAGATCACTGGACACTACAGGCAATTTAGCACGGTCAAAGCACCGTAACCTGCACATTGGAATAAAGTAGCACAGCCAGCCCACCCTAAACTGCACATCCCTGGAAAACACAGGACAATATAACATGGTCAATCCAGCCAAATCTATACATGTCTGAGCAATACAGGACAATTTACTGTGACCCTAAATTGTACATCCCTAGACATGACGGGATAATTTAGCATGATAAATTCACCCTAACTTGCTCATCCCTGGACACTACAGAATGAGTTATCACATCCTATGTACCCAAACTTGCACATCCCTGGTCCCTATGGAGCAATTTAGCACGGCCAATCAACCCCAACCTGCATCCCTGGACACTACAGTACAATTCAGCATGGCCAATCCACACCAATCTGCACTATCCTGGGCATGATGCGACAGTTTTGCGTAATGAATCCACCATAAATTGCATTTCGTTGGGCACTATGGGACAATTTAGCACGGCCAATCCACCTTAACTTACACAGTCCTGGACACTATAAGACAATTTAGCACATCCAATCAAACCAAACCTGCACATTCCTGGCCACTGGGAAAGAATTCTAGCATGACCAAGCCAACCTAACCTGAACATCACTGGGCACTACAGGACAAATTAGAATGGCCAATCGACCCAAGGTGCGCATCAATGGGACACATGATACAATTTAGCACAGCCAATCCATCCTAACATGCACATGCCTGCCATGTTGGGACAATTAGTTTGGCAAATCCATCCTAAAGTGCACATCTGTGGGAACTACGGGACAGTTTAGAATGGCCAATCTACTCTAGCCTGCACTTCTTTGGACAGTAGGGGATAATATAACATGTTCAGTCCAGCCTAATCTACACATGTCTGAGCACTACGGGACAATTCAACCATAACCTTCATAACTCTGGATATTACAGGGCAATTTACCCTAACCTGCAAATACCTCGACTCTACGTGACAAGTTATCACACCCAATCCAACCTAACCTATCCATGCATGCACACTGCAGGATAATTTTGCACATCTAACCATGTTATCTGGTTCATTCCTGAATATTGCTGGACACTTTAGCACATCTAGTTCACCTAACCAACACATCCCTGAGCACTGCACGAAAAATTTAGATGGCCAATTCACCCTAATCTGCAATTCTGTAGAAACTATGTGACCATTTATCAAGGCCAATCGAACCTAACTTGCATACCTCTGGACAGTACAGGTCCATGGAGTGCCAGTTCACCCTCACCTGCACTTCCCACGATAGAACAATTTGTCATGTCAATTGTACCCTAATCTATACTGGATACTGCAGAACAACTTAGCATGCTAAATCCACCTTAACCTGCACGTCCCTGGGCACTATGGGATAATATAGCACAGCCAACCCACCCTTTCCTGCATATCCTTCAGCACTACGGGACAATTTAGCATGGCCATTCCACCCTAACCTGCACACTCCTGGGCACAATGGGGACAATTTAGCACGGCCAATCCACCATAACCTGCACATTCCTGGCCACTACGGGACAATTTACCACCGCCAATCCACCCTAACCTGCACATCCCAGGGCTCTACGGGACAATTTTCCATGGACTATCCACCCTAACCTGCACATCACTGGGCACGATGGGACAAATTAGCACGGCAATCCACCCTAACCAGCATAATCCTGTGCACTGCGGGGACAATTTAGCATGGCCAATCAACCCCTACCTGCATCCCTGGACACTACAGTACAATTTAGCATGGCCAATCCACACCAATCTGCACTACACTGGGCATGATGCGACAGTTTTGCGTAATGAATCCACCATAAATTGCATTTCGCTGGACACTATAAGACAATTTAGCACATCCAATCAAACCTAACCTGCACATTCCCTGCCACTGGGAAAGAATTCTAGCATGACCAAGCCAACCTAACCTGAACATCACTGCGCACTACAGGACAAATTAGAATGGCCAATCGACCCAAGGTGCGCAACAATGGGACACATGATACAATTTAGCACAGCCAATCCATCCTAACCTGCACATGCCTGCCATGTTGGGACAATTAGTTTGGCAAATCCATCCTAAAGTGCACATCTGTGGGAACTACGGGACAGTTTAGAATGGCCAATCTACTCTAGCCTGCACTTCTCTGGACAGTAGGGTATTATATAACATGTTCAGTCCAGCCTAATCTACACATGTCTGAGCACTATGGGACAATTCAACCATAACCTTCATAACTCTGGATATTACAGGACAATTTACCCTAACCTGCAAATACCTCGACTCTACGTGACAAGTTATCACACCCAATCCAACCTAACCTATCCATGCATGCACACTGCAGGACAATTTTGCACATCTAACCATGTTATCTGGTTCATTCCTGAATATTTCTGGACACTTTAGCACATCTAGTTCACCTAACCAACACATCCCTGAACACTGCACGAAAAATTTAGATGACCAATTCACCCTAATCTGCAATTCTGTAGAAACTATGTGACCATTTATCAAGGCCAATCGAACCTAACTTGCATACCCCTGGACAGTACAGGACTATGGAGTGCCAGTTCACCCTAACATGCACTTCCCATGGCACTATAGAATAATTTGTCATGTCAATTGTACCCTAATCTATACAGCCCTGGACACTGCAGGACAGCTTAGCATGACAAATCCACCTTAACCAGCACATCCCTGGGCACTATGGGATAATATAGCACAGCCAACCCACCCTTTCCTGCATATCCTTCAGCACTACGGGACAATTTAGCATGGCCATTCCACCCTAACCTGCACACCCCTGGGCACTATGGGGACAATTTAACATGGCCAATCCACCCTAACCTGCACTCCCCTGGACACTACGGGGACAATTTAACATGGCCAATTCACCATAACCTGCTCACCCCTGGGCACTACGGGGACAATTTAGCATGGCCATTCCACCCTAACCTGCACTCCCCTGGACACTACGGGGACAATTTAACATGGCCAATTCACCCTAATCAGCACATTCCTGGGCACTACGGGGACAATTTACACGGCCATTCCACCATAACCTGCACATCCCAGGACACTACGGGGACAATTTTCCATGGCCTATCCACCCTAACCTGCACATCCCTGAGCACGATGGGACAGGTTAGCACGGCAATCCACCCTAACCAGCACATCCCTGGGCACTACGGGGTCAATTTTGCATGGCCTATCCAACCTAACCTGCATATCCCTGGGCACTACGGGGACAATTTAGCACGGACAATCTTCCATTGTCTGCACTTCCCTGGACAGTATAGAATAAATAGCATGTTCAATCCAGCCTAATCTACACCGTATCTGAGCACTGCAGGACAGTACAATATGGCAATCGACCCTAACCTTCATATCTCTGTACATTAAGGGACAATCTACCAAAACCTGCATTGCTGAACACTACAGGGCAATTTGCATGGCCAATACACCCTAACCTACACATCCCTGCACACTACAGCACAATTTAGCATGTCCAATCCAACCTTACCTGCCCGTGCATGACATTATGGGACAATTTAGTACATCCCAACTATGTTTTCTGGTTCTTTCCTGGATACTACAGGATAATTTAGTACATCCAATTCACCTAACCTACACATCCATGAACACTACACAACAAATTAGATTGCCAATTTACGTTAACCTGCAAATCTGTGGACATTATGTCACAATTTATCATGGCCAATCCAATCTAACCTGCATATCCCTGGATACTTGGGACGATTTATCAGGACCAAACCACCCAAACTTGCACATCCTATGGCACTATGGGGCAATTTATGACATCCAATCTACCCTAACCTTCACATCCCTGGACACTACAGGACAACTTAGCATGGCCAATCCACCCTATCCTGCACATCATGGACACAATAGACAATTTAGCATGGCCAATCCACCTGCACAATCCTGGGAACCACAGGACAATTTAGAATGGTCCAACCACCCAATCTACCCATCCTTTGATACTTCGTGACAATTTATTACAGCATTACCCAGCCCAACTTGCATATCCCTAGATCGTACAGGACAGTGTCACATGGCCAATCTACTGTAATCCACACATCCCTGGGCACTACAGAACAATTCAGAATGGTCCATTCACCCTAACTAGCACATTTAAAGACAATCTGGATAATACAATACATCATATTCTGCACATCTCTTCACACAATGGGACTATTTAGTACAGTCAATCCACCCTATTCTGCACGTTCCTATACCCTATGAGACAATTTATCATAATTAATCCAGCCTAACCTACACAGCCATGGAGTCTGTGGACCTTTACCATGGCCAATCCACAATAACTTATAAATCCTTGAACATTATACAACAATTCAGCATGGCCAATCCACCTAACCTGCACATCCCTAGCCTCTGCAGGACCATTTAGCACGACCAATACACTCTAATCTGCACATCCTTCTACACTATAGGAGAAATAGCACAGCTAATCCCTACCCCCACCCCTCTCCTGCACATCCCTGGGCACTACAGCAATTCAGCATAGCCAATTCATCATAATTGCATATCACCGGACACTTTGGGACAATGTAGCACAGTCAATTCATGCTGTCCTACAGATCCCTGGACTTGACAGGACCATTTAATACAGCCAATCAAACCAAACCTGCACATCCCTGGAAACTACACGTCAATTTAGCATGTGCAAAACACCTTAACCTACAAATCCCTGGACTCCGAAGGGAAATTTAGCATGGCCAATCCATCCTAATCTTTACATCCTTGAGCACATCGGAAAAATTCAGCACAGCCAATTTATTCTAATGTTCATGTCCCTGTGTAATATGTGACAATTTAGCATGGCCAATCCACCCTAATCTGCACATCCCTAGATACTACATGACGAGTTATCAAGTCCAATGTACCCTAACCTGCATATTCCTGGGCACTGCAGGAGAACTTAGCATGGCTAATCCACCCCAAACTGCACATCCCTGGGCATGATGTGACTAAACTGAAAATGTGTTGCTGGAAAAGCGCATCAGGTCAGGCAGCATCCAAAGAGCAGGAGAATCGATGTTTCGGGCATGAGCCCTTCTTCAGGAATCCTGATGCGATTAATTTGCGTCGTGAATGCATCCTAACTGCACATCTCTGGATACCAAGGGAAAATCTAGCATAGGCAATCCAATCCAGCCTGCACATGACTGAGCACTAATAGACAATTTTACCTGACTAATCCACTCTAACCTACACATTCTTGAATACTACAGGACAATTTAACATATCCAATCAAACCGAACCAGCACACCCCTTGCCATTGCAGGTCAATTTAGCATGAACAAACCAACCTACCCTGAACATTCATGTTAAAATTGTACAAATTGTTCGGCTGTGTACAGTTCTGGGCACCACATTACCAAAAGGTTGTGGATGCTTTGGAGAAGGTGCAGAGAGGTTTATGAGGATGCTAAGGATGTTGCCTGATATGGAAGGTGCTAGCTATGAAGGGAGGTTCAGTAGGTTAGGTTTGTTTACAATAGGAAAAAAAGGAGATTGAAGGGAGACCTGATTGAAGTTTACAAAATCATGAAGGGTATAGACAGGGTAGATAGAGATCAAACTTTCTCTTAGGGTGAAGGATTCAATAACAAGAAGTCCTGCTTTCAGCGCGAGAGGTGGAATGTTTAAGTGGGATACATGCAGTAAGTACTTCACACAGAGACAATTTAGCACAGTCAATTTACCTTAACCTGCACATCCCTGGGCACTACGGGGACAATTTAGCTTGGCCAATCCCACCCTAACCTGCATATACTTGGACGTTATGAGACAATGTAGCCTAATCTGCAAGTACCTCAATGATATGGGTGATGTAATTTCTGCAGTTTAACTAAGGGTTAATAAGTAAGGGCAAACTGTGAGACTGAATGTAAGTTAGCCTGGAAACAGGGAGAAACTGTTATGTCAAAAACATGGCGGTTTGTAACCTTGAATGAAACTGACGTAAGCTGTTAATTAAAACTAGGCTGCTATGAAGCTAGGTAACCTTGGCAATGATACAATAGAAGCTCTCAGAATATTAGAAACATACAGATAACCAAGGCCTGGGATAGAGAGGCGTGATTGTTAAAAATAATGTAATGTTTAAGAAACAGGTGGCCATGATACAATAGTAGCTCTCAGAATATTAGAAACATACAGATAATCAAAGCCTTGGCAGAGAGAAGTGTGAAAGGTTTTGACCAATGGAATTGTTAAAAACAATATAAATCAAAGAATTGGCAGAGAAAAGCGTGAAATGTTTTAACCAGTGGAATTGTCATTAATGTTTTTACATGTAAAAATAATGTGTAAATATCAGTGCTGTAAAATCTTCCTGCGCGATTTTCCGAAGCTTTATTTTTTGGAAGCCGCCCAAACTTGCAAGTTTGAAATAAACATCCGTTGCTCATTTGTGTGTCTCGCAGCATTTCGATTTGCCACGGGAAAAGCGGTAGCCGGAGGGGATGAGGGCTGGTGCTGACAGCTTGGAGTTTGCCTCCTAGGATGGGACCTTGTGGACAGTCTCCCTTGAAGTCAAGGGTTAAAGCACAGTCCGCGGTCGGCAGAGTGTGGAAGCAGAACTCGGTTGATCTGAACCATAGCCCTAGTGTAGAGTAGTTAGCCGAGTGTCAGGGACTATTCTCCGGAGATTTAGAATACCTAGACAGAATTCACTTATAACATCAACATTACATGACAAGTTATCACGATCAATCCATTCTAACCTGCAATTCCTGGGTACTACAGGACAATTTAGCACAGCCAATCCCACCCTAATCTGCACATTCCTGGGCACTACGGGACAATTTAGCACGGCCAATCCACAATAACTTGCACATCCCTGGCCACTACGGGACAATTTAGCATGGCCAATCCATTCTAACCTACACATCACTGACCACTACGGGACAATTTAGCACGGCCAATCCATCCTAACCTGAACACCCCTGGGCACTACGGGACAATTTAGACCGGCCAATCCACCATAACCTACACATCCCTAGGCACTACGGGACAATTTAGCACGATCAATCCATCCTAACTGGCACATCCCTGGACATTATGGGGCAATTTAGCAAAGCCAATTCACTCTAACCTGGACATTACGGGCAATATAGCACGACTAATCCCACCCTAACGTGCATATTCCTGGGCACTATGGGGATAATTTAACACGGCCAATCCCACCCTAACCTGCACATCCCTGGGCATTATGGGGATAATTTAGCACGGCCAATCCCACCCTAACCTGTACATCCCTGGACACTACAGGACAATTTAGCACGCCAATCCCACCCTAACCTGCACATCCCTGGGCACTACAGGACAATTTAGCACGGCCAATCCACCCAAGTGCTCCCTCCCTTAGCACTTATTATTTTGACACATTTTGCAACTCAGTGAAGTCAAGTTGAAGGGTTTGAAAAGGCCCCTCAGGGAAGGATGTCAGTCCCATGGAATAATGTTTCCTGGATTGTGTTCTTGGCAGGTGAGACATCTATCACTGATTCATTAGACCATTTTCTGGAAGCGCAGATGCCACCAAGTGGTTAAAAGTAGGTCAGATATTGAGTGAGCACCATAGTGTATAGCCTTATGAAGATAATCAATACCCAGAGAGCAAGAACATTAGACATACAAATCTGTCCAGCTGGAAAGTCCATAGTTTAGTAACAGGATTACAATAACAGCCGGTCTTGGACTACAACTGCCTTTCAGACTCAGAGGCGTGCCTCTGTAAGGTAACAACATCTTGAATAGTTGACGTTAGTTTATCTGAGGTAGACCCACTCATCATTTTGGGCAGAATCATAAGATGGTTGTGAGAGACATGTTTGCAGCCACATCAGCAGCATGGTCACCAATATCAGCAAGGGATTGGCCAGTAGCAGGAGAAGAGTTGAAAAATGTGGTGCTGGAAAAACACAGCAGGCCAGTTGGCATCCGAGGAGCAGGAGAATCGACGTTTCGGGCATAAGCACTTCTTCGGTAGCATGAGCAATACATTTGATAACAGTAACCTGTTTAGGGAGTAAGAGCACAGTCAAAAGGTCTGAGACAAGCTGACAGTGAGAAATAGGATTACCAGACAATGTTAAAATGTCTGAAAATGTGTTGCTGGTTAAAGCACAGCAGGTTAGGCAGCATCCTGATGAAGGGCTCTGGCCCGAAACGTCGAATTTCCTGTTCCTTGGATGCTGCCTAACCTGCTGTGCTTTAACCAGCAACACATTTTCAGCTCTGATCTTCAGCATCTGCAGACCTCACTTTTTACTTGAAAATGTTAAAAAATCCTCTATTACTCCAGAGTTGCCCAAAATCAAGCACAATCCCAGAAGCATATCGAAATTCAATGTAAGTGTTAGCACAGAACTCTGTCCCTTTAATACAGGCACAGATGAGGGCAAGAAGTTCAGCCAGCTAAGCAGAAAAAGGAGTCTCAAAGGTGACAAATTCCAGGATAGAGCTGGAATTTGTCACAACTATAGCATAGCCTGAAAGGGTAGTTCCTGTATGGTCAGTAAAGGAACTACCATCAGTGAACATACTGATATCAGGATCTGAGAGAGATTTGGATGCACTCGGACGTCCTCATTAATGAGGAGAAAACAATCATGATCAGGAGTGGACAAGGGTAAAGAAGGATGAACCAGGAAATCGGCTGGGTTAATAATAGTACAATACTGAGAAGTCAATTGAAGTTTGTTAAGGGGATAAATCTCATAATGGCTGTGGCAGGCAGCAGTCAAATATTGAGTTTATAATTGTCCCGGGAGGGCAAGTACAGAATGAGAACTATAGATGACAATGTTGTATTGCAGTGTGAGATTCTCTGGATTGTAAACTAGATAATACTTAAGATTTGAGTGCAGTGAGAGTGTCCTAAAGCAACAGTGTCAAGTTTAGTAGAAAAATAGGAAACTGGGTGATGTCGATCTCCATGGAGTTGAGCAAGTACTGAAGAGGCACAGTCGTGCAGGATGATGCAGTACAATTGGAAGGGTCTATCATAGCGGGGTCTTCCAAAGTTGGAGCTTATGCCAAGGCTTGCTTAAGTTCATCGAAGACTTGCTTAGCCTCTGAGGAGAGTGTGAAGGAACCTACATAGGAAGAAAATGGAGTCAACATCTTTATAAGGAGAGCCACATTGAGAAATCATTGTTGCAGAAGTTGACCATGCCCAACCATTGGTGCACTTGTTTTGCGATGTTTGGGACTGGGAAGTTGAAAATAGGAATGATACAGCTTTGTTCCAGAGTGTGTGAGTCAGCAGATATGATAAAGCCTAGGAACTTGCCCTGATGTAGTGCAATGGAAAACTTTCTGTGGAGAAACTACATATCGTAAGGACTTTAAGTAACTGAGAAGGAGGACAACATCAGAGCAATTTGATTTTCATTGACAAATAGGTCGTCTGCATATTAGATTAATATAGATCCACTTGCCAGGTTTAAAGACCACAATTGTTTTTGTAAGGTCTGAGAGAAAACTGTTGCAGAGTGAATGAAACCATGAGGTAGTTGAATCCAGGTTAGCTTCTGTCCATTAACGGTTAAGGTAAACAGGTACTGACTATTTTCATGAAGAGGCAAGGAGAAAAAAAATGTTGGAAGTCAACAAAAGCGAAAAATTTAGCATCTGATGAATGGAGGACAAAATGTGTGCTGGATTTAGGACCAAGGCATGAAATGCCTGGTCAATGGCATTTTAAGTCTTAAACTAACCTATATTGGTCTGGCTTGCCAGGCTTTGGGACAGCCATAATTGGAGAGTTGCTTTGATGGAGAAAGTCAGGCTTGGTATTGCTTGTTGTTTCAATAGATATTGACGAATGGATAGCTGAATAACATTTGGTTTTAAGGTAATTTAAATGGGTTCGCAATCCGTGAGTCCAACTTAGAAGGATGTCTCAGCTCATACATCAGAGTTGACTGAATCAAGGCTGTCCTGACTCTCATGGTGCTGGAAGTGGCATTGCAGGAGATAGGAGTTGGGTAAGAGAATAGTCATGTTCTCTTAAAATGTCTGCTGCAGGTGACAATGTGGGTCAGCCCTGGGAACTACACAGTTTACCTGTTCCTTAGCATGATAGGGAGGATTAATTTTCTGAGTGTGTGAGGGGCTGAAGAGTCCACATGTTTCCACAGGTGAGGAGGTATTTGAACAAAATATGTTTTGCCTTCTGGACCGGTGACCCGAGCCAAAATCTGTACAGTCCATCCAGTACCAATCAGGTTTACGAAGAAGTTTTCAAGAAATTTATCTTGGCCTGTTCGATCATAGAGAAGGATGATGTGACCTCCAGATTCTTGAGGATTAAGATCAAGTGATCACCATTAATGTTTAGTGGATATATAGGGCTGGCGTTCAAATGAGTCAGAGTCAAGTTGGACACCATCAGGGAACAGGCAAGTTTACACAGCAGGTCTCATCCCATCAGTTTGCAAGATAATATGGTTATAATCACAAAACGGTGGTCTAGGGTAGACCCTCGGAAATAGATAGGATCTGGATTAGAAAGTGGATATCTAAGGCTTTTTCCTTGGAAACCAGGATAATTTAGAGACCAGCAGATTCATGTCAGATTTCACAGAAGACATTGAAGCCCCTGTGTCAATTAGAAAAAGATACCATCTGTTGTTAACTTTAAGTAAGACTGTGGGTTCCTGCTTGGAAGACAGAAACTGTAAAGGAAAATTATTTAGTCATTGGGAAAAGGGTTTATTTTGTGAGAAATTGGTGATCTGTCCTTTGTCTCCCTAGAGTCATAGAGATGTACAGCATGGAAAGAGACCCTTCGGTTCAACCTGTCCATGCCAACCAGATATCACAACCCAATCTAGTCCCACCTGCCAGCACCCGGCCCATATCCCTCCAAACCCTTCCTATTCATATACCCATCCAAATGCCTCTTAAATGTTGTAATTGTACCAGCCTCCACCACATCCTCTGGCAGCTCATTCCATACACATACCACACTCTGCGTGAAAACATTGCCCTTAGGTCTCTTTTATCCCTTTCCCACTCACCATAAACCTATGCCCCTCAAGTTTTGGCCTTCCCCCACCCCAGGGAAAATACTTTGTCTATTTATCCTAGCCATGCCCTTCAAGATTTTGTAAACCTCTATAATGTCACCTCTCAGCCTCCGACGCTTCAGGGAAAACAGCCCCAGCCTGTTCAGCCTCTCCCTGCAGCTCAGATCCTCCAACTCTGGCAACATCCTTGTAAATCTTTTCTGAACCCTTTCAAGTTTCACAATATCATTCCAATAGGAAGGAGACCAGAATTGAATGTTCTATTCCAACAGTGGCCTAACCAATATCCTGTACAGCCACAACATGACCTCCCAACTCCTGTACTCAATACTCTGACCAATAAAGGAAAGCATACCAAATGCCTCCTTCACTATCCTATCTACCTGCGACTCCACTTTCAAGGAGCTATGAACCTGCACGCCAAGGTCTCAGTGTTCAGCAACACTCCCTAGGATCTTACCATTAAGTGTATAAGTCCTGCTAAGATTTGCTTTCCCTAAATGCAGCCCCTCACATTAAACTCCATCTGCCACTTCTCCAGCCATCCTGTCCAGATCCTGTTGTAATCTGAGATAACCCTCTTTGCTGTCCACTACACCTCCAATTTTGGTGTCATCTGCAATCTTGCTAACTAGAACCGATCCTTGTGGCACTCCACTGGTCACAGGTATTTTGAGGTATTTTAGGTGCCGACTTATTATCAGAAGGCTTCTCCCAGTTATCATAGGATACTGAGGGTGATTCTCATAATTACTTCCTGGGTTCCCCTTTAGGGCAATCAGAAGGCCAATGGTGAGGACTGCCACAAAGAGAGCAGTTTTGGGTCGAGCAGTCACTAGCCCAGTGATACGGGCTGTTACAATTAAAACAGCTTGAAAGTGGACACCTGGGAGGAGTCCCTTGGCCACAACCACGACTGTGGCTTCGACTGGGTGCAGGGCCACTATTATAACGTATGGATAGTTGTTGGAAAGCCTCCTCCTGGATTACAAATTCTGATTTACGCAGGTTGGAGGTTTGTTTTCACCTTGCTGTTTCCATAAAGCCCTAAGAGAACAATGGAATTGATTAGGAGCGGTTCAACCCATTCCAAGTTGTTTGTCTTGACTTCTGTGGCTACAGAAGGCGGCAGGCAATTTAACAGCATAGAGTTATATTGAGCATTGATAGCATTGAAATCTCAAGCCCAATCTCTGGAATAAAATTCATTGCATTTTCTAAAGCGTTCCAGAAAATTCTCAATAACCTCCTTTTTTTGGGTGAAGTTTGGGTGAAGGTCAATAGTCTTTGCTAGTATAGCTAAACAATTTGTGAGGGAGGAGTTGGGATGGGGGGCTGCTAGGGGCCTTGAACTTGGCATTTTGACAGGGACTGGATACCTAGGGGAGTGTTAGGATACACCTCTACGGTAGGCACAATTGAAGGAGGTGGTGGTAGCGGCGGTGGTGGCAAGTAAGAACAGCACTCATCGAAATCCGAATTTTCATTGTCTCCCGAGCTTAAACCAAAGCAAACCATTGAACTGCACAGGTCTGCTTGTTTACCAGCCACTAGTAACTTTTCCTTTTGTTTCTGTTGGTGTTTAATGCGAGCAAACTCATTTTTGAGGACCTGAATAGTATCATCAGCAATTAATTCAATCCCTAACTTAGTGGCAGTATCCTGCCATGAACATGAAACTTGTTCCTTGTGGCTTTCATCACAAAATTGTTGCTAAAATCTAATTAGTTCTTTGTCTTGGATCCCATGTTCCGCTGTCAAATCAATTGCTGAGCTAATTTAACCAATTTAATAGTTTTAGGGCCATCCAGTGGCCACTGCTCAACATTCAATGTTTTATTTAAAATGCCAGGAAGTTTCCAAAAAGCCTCAGATTTTTCTGGAAACTTCTCACATATTTTCACTAATGTTGAAGTTGGATAGTTCGTCTTATCTATACGATTACCCATCCTTAAACAACCTTCCTTTTACACTACCCACTCAAATCTTTACTTTTCAACAGTCTGACTTCAACAAACCCTTCATAATTATTCCAAACCTTCAAAACTTTCATTATGAAATATCGTGTTACTTTCTTTTTTATCGAGCAATTTAGATATTAATTTATATAATGGCAATCCAACCTAATCAGGATTTTTTGAATCTGAGAAGGTCATTGCCATCATTCTCTTTTTAAAACAGAGTTCTCAACACCAGAACTCCTGAACTTCTATTTCCACAAAAAATGGAGTTCACAACTCCACTTTTTCCCTCCCCACCCCCTCCAACTTTTTTATATAATGCCTCCCGATGCTATCCTTGCCAAGACTGAACGTTTCGATCTGGACTAGACAATAGACAACAAGGTTCTGGAGTCTGCAGTCATTATTTTTACCTAATAGACAACAAGCTGTCAAGTCAGCCACTACTTGAATGAGAGGAAAACCAAACAGAAATGAATATTCACATCTGGCCGGTCAATTCCTCAACACTCAATAGCAGAGAACTCAATGCTCTTACACCGCTGACTACGATCCATCTGTGCCAAATCTACAAGTCACAGCACCATATTAAGATATGTACTCCCAGGAGGGGCCTCTTGGTTCCACAACTGGTCAAAAGAATCGCTAAGATGTGGTCTGCTTCAGTAAGGTGTCACAGTTTAATCATATCGACCGGGTGCAGATTTGTGCAGCGAAACTTGGAGAAATTGCACAGTTGAATTTGAATGATAAACAATTTTTATATGTTTCTTAAGAGACAGTGCAACCTTATTTACAAAGGAAAAATAATTAAATATAGTAACGTTACATAATGGACAGCAGGCTAATGCCATGATATTTCCTGGGAAACAGTATTGTCTTACGCACATTATCGTCTCATACTCATGGTTCAAATTTAGTCAGGGTGTTCAGTTACTGTCTAATGATTCAAACTATGAACACTCCATTGTCTGCTTTATCTTTTAATTCAGCCAGCTCAGCAAAACAGGACTGCAGCTTCCAATCATTTTAGCACAGTATTAATTTATACCCTGAAGCCATTTTGTTATGTTACTTTATATTGAAAAACCGTTTTGTATTGAGAAAAAGCTTGTATAGATTTGTTGCCCTTGTCAACAGGCTAAATCCAGATTTTAGATCCTCAAATTTAGCACGGTCAATCCATGCTAACCTGCACACCTCTGGACACTCTGGGACAATTTAGCAGGGATGACAGTGGAGGAACAATGGCGGATATTTCTGGGTATAATGCGGAAGTTGCAGGATCAGTTCATTCCAAAAAAGAAGTAAGATCCCAGGAGGAGGCAGGGGTGGCCGTGGCTGACGAGAGAAGTTAAGAAACAAAGATAAGTGGGAAAATGGAGGACTGGGAAGCTTTTGAAGTATAACAGAGGATTACTAAGAAGGAAATACGCAGAGAAAAAATGAGGTACAAAGGTAAACTGGCCAATAATATAAAGGAGGATAGTAAAAGCTTTTTCATATATGTGATAAGAAAAAGAATGGTTAAGACTAAAATTGGGCCCTTGAAGGCAGAAACAGGGGAATATATTATGGGGAACAAAGAAATGTCAGAAGAGTTGAATTGGTACTTCAGATCTGTATTTACTGGGGAAGACACAAGCAATCTCCCTGAGGTAACAGTGGCTACAGGACCTAAACTTAAGGGAATTTATATTTGCCAGGAATTGGTGTTGGAGAGACTGTTAGGTCTGAAGGTTGATAAGTCCCCAGGGCCTGATGGTCTACATCCCAGGGTACTGAAGGAGGTGGCTCGAGAAATCATGGATGCGTTGGTGATTATTTTCCAATGTTCTATAGACTCAGGATCAGTTCCTGTGGATTGGAGGGTGGCTAATGTTGTCCCACTTTTTAAGAAAGGAGGGAGAGAGAAAGCAGGAAATTATAGACCAGTTGGTCTGACCTCAGTGGTGGGAAAGATGCTGGAGTCAATTATAAAGGATGAAATTATGACACATCTGGATAGCAGTAACAGGATAGATCGAGTCAAAATGGATTTATGAAGGGGAAATCATGCTTGACTAATCTTCTGGAATTTCTTGAGCATGTACCTCTGAAGATGGACAAGGGAGATCCAGTAGATGTAGTGTACCTGGACTTTCAGAAAGCCTTTAATAAAGTTCCACACAGGAGGTTAGTGAATAAACTTAGAGCACATGGTATTGGGGGCAAAGTACTGACTTGAATTGAAAGTTGGTTGGCTGACAGGAAACAAAAAGTAGTGATAAACAGCTCCTTTTCGGAATGGCAGTGCAGTACTGCAGGGATCAGTACTGGGACCGCAGCTTTTTACAATATATATTAATGATATAGATGAAGGCATTAAAAATAATATTAGCAAGTTTGCTGATGATACAAAGCTGGGTGGCAAGGTGAAATGTGATGAGGATGTTTGGAGATTACAGGGTGACCTGGACAGGCTAGGTGAGTGGACAGATGCAGTTTAATGTGGATAAATGTATGGTTATCCAATTTGGTGATAAGAACAGGAAGGCAGATTACTACCTAAATGGAGTCAAGTTAGGTAAAGGGTCAGTACAACGAGATCTGGGTGTTCTTGTACACCAGTCAATGAAGATAAGCATGCAGGTACAGCAGGTAATGAAGAAGGCTAATAGCATGCTGGCCTTCATAACAAGAGAGATTGAGTATAGAAGCAAAGAGGTTCTTCTGCAACTGTACAGGGCCCTGGTGAGACCACACCTGGAATATTGTGTGCAGTTCTGGTCTCCAAATTTGAGGAAAGACATTCTGGATATTGAGGGAGTGCAGCGTAGGTTCACAAGGTTAATTCCCGGAATAACGGGACTGTCTTACACTGAAAGACTGGAGCGACTGGGCTTGTACACGCTTGAGTTTAGAAGACTGAGAGGGGATCTGATTGAGACATATAAGATTATTAAAGGATTGGACACTCTGGAGGCAGGAAATATGTTTCCGCTGATGGGTGAGTCCTGAACCAAAGGACACAGTTTAAAAATGCGGGGTAGGCCATTTAGAACAGAGTTGAGGAGAAACGTCTTCATCCAGAGAGTGGTGGCTGTGTGGAATGCTCTGCCCCAGAGGGCTGTTGTTTTCCTTGGAGCAGAGGAGACTGAGAGGGGACATGCTGAAGATGTATAAACAGCTCATTAAAACTCTCATCCCCTTCTAAAGGTAAATCACCATAGTCCCAGAGGAATCTCAGGGCTGCTGTCTCTTTAAAGAGAGAGAGAGCGACACGATCAGTGGTGGGTTTAACCTGAGGGTCACCATGCCTCAGGCAAGGGGGTGAGATTGTGAAGGCAAGACCTCGATGGTAACCTCCGATGCGACAGGAATTGACATGCTGTTGTTGTTGCTCTGTAAACCAACCATCCGACCAACTGAGCTAGCCCTGAACCCCCCTCCCCACCGGCCAAACCAACTTTCTAAATTCGCCCTTGCATGCAGCAAGACACCTGTCCCACTAGAATGCTGAAGCAATGCTGCAAGGTCAGAAAAACCATCTCTCAGGTGGAAAGCAAAATGCTTGCAACCACTGCAGTCTAGGGCAGGCACAAGAATATCCCCTTGTCCTCTTTCAAAGGCCTCCCTGGTGTTCAGGCTGCAGTTTATACCTCGACAGGCTGTTATCACACCGCTGTGTGTGTGGGAGTTTGCTGTGCGCAAATTGGCTGCTGCATTTCCCTGCTTTATAACAGTTGCTGCGTTGCACTTGGTGACTATGAAGTGCATTGGAAACATCCTGAGTTTGTGTGAGATGCTATAAAAGCACAGGTTTTGTCTTTTGTTTTGGTTTGTGTGTGTGTGTGTGTGTGTGTGTGTGTGTGTACTTCAGAGTTAACAAGTGAATGAACTGGTAGGCAAGGCGGTAAACGTTGAAACACTCCCCACCCTCTACCAGAGCAATTGAGTGAACGTTGTCATTCAGTCGAGCGTCCAACTTTGCATCAACCTTCCAGCTTAAAGTTTCCTGACACATGCTGTGCCAGGCGTTGGCTCTCTTTCGCGCTGTCCGCTTCTTAGCTCCAGCGTCTACGTTGGACTGAAAAATGTCAGCCTTTCCGCGTCCACTTCAGCAGAGAGAATCTTGTCTTTTAAAAGAAAAGCACGCTATCTAAAATGGTGAGAGGGAGCAGAGCTCGGAGATGCAGTGGGATCTGGGTATCTGAGTGCACGATCGCAGGTCAGTCTGCAGCCACAGCAAGCGATCAGGCCAACTAATAAGATGTGACGGTTTATTGTGAGTGGCATTGAATGCAAGAGTAAGGAGGTTATGCTTCAGTAATGCAGGAACATTGGTGAGACCACATCTGGAGCACTGTGTATAGGAAGAACTAGCCATTTGGATACAGAACTGGCTCAAAGGCAGAAGACAGAGGGTGGTGGTGGAGGATAGTTTTTCAGACTGGAGGCCTGTGACCAGTGGAGTGCCATAAAGATCGGTGCTGGGTCCTCCACCTTTGTTATTTACATAAATGATTTGGATGCGAGCATAAGAGGTACAGTTAGTAAGTTTGCAGATGACACCAAGATTGGAGGTGTAGTGGACAGCGAAGAAGGCTAGCTCAGATTACAACAGGATCTTAACCAGATGGGCCAGTGGGCAGAGAAGTGGCAGATGGAGTTTAATTCAGATAAATGTGAGGTGCTGCAGTTTGGGAAGTAAATCTGAGCAGGACTTATGCACTTAATGGTAACGCCCTAGGGAGTGTTGCTGAACAAAGAGACTTTGGAGTGCAGGTTCATAGCTCCTTGAAAGTGGAGTCGCAGGTAGATAGGATAGTGAAGAAGGTGTTTGGTATGCTTTCCTTTATTGGTCAGAGTATTGAGTACAGGAGTTGGGAGGTCGTGTTGCAGCTGTACAGGACATTAGTTAGGCCACTGTTGGAATGTTGCGTGCAATTCTGGTCTCCTTCCTATCGGAAGGATGTTGTGAAATTTGAAAGGGTTCAGAAAAGATTTACAAGGATGTTGCCAGGGTTGGAGGATTTGAGCTACAGGGAGAGGCTGAACAGGCTGGGGCTGTTTTCCCTGGAGCGTTGGAGGCTGAGGCGTGACCTTATAGAGGTTTACAAAATTATGAGGGGCATGGATAGGATAAATAGGCACAGTCTTTTCCCTGGCGTGGGGGAGTCCAGAGCCAGAGGGCATAGGTTTAGGGTGAGAGGGGAAAGATATAAAAGGCACCTACGGGGCAACTTTTTCATACAGAGGGTGGTACGGGTATGGAATGAGCTGCCAGAGGAAGTGGTGGAGGCTGGTACAATTGCAACATTTAAAAGGCATTTGGATGGAAGGGAAGGGTTTGGAGGGATATGGGCCAAGTGTTGGCAGGTGGGACTAGATTGGGTTGGGATACCTGATCGGCATGGACGGGTTGGACTGAAGGGTCTGTTTCCGTGCTGTACATCTCTATGACTGGTCACCATACTTACAGAAAGATGTTAATGTGTCTGAGTCAGTTCAGAAAAAGGTTTACTGGTCTAATCCCTGGAATGAGCAGAATGCCCTATGAGGAAAGGCTAAACAGGCTAGGTCCATATACTCCAGAGTGTAGACAATCAGAGGTGACTTAATTGGAACATGTAAGATCCTGAGGGGATGGGGTGGATGTGGAAGAGGATGTTTCCTCTTGTGGGAGAATCTAGAACTGGGGGTCACAGTTTAAAAATAAGGGAGAGCCCATTTAAAACAGAAAAAAATGTTGCCCCATCTCTATCAGAGGGTGGAGTTTCTTTGGAATCCCCTTCAGTTAGGCTACATTTGGAACACTGCATTCAATTCCGGTCCCCCTGCTTTAGGGAAGATGCTGTTAAACTTGAAAGGGTTCAGAAAAGATTTAAAAGGATGTTGCCAGGGTGGAGGGTTTGAGCTATAGGGAGAGGCTGAATAGGTTGAGGCTGTTTTCCCTGGGGAGTGGGAGGGTGAGGAGTGACCTTAGAGGTTTATAAAATCATGAGGGGCATAGATACTTTGGAATATTGCGTGCAATTCTGGTCTCCTTCCTATCGGAAAGGTGTTGTGAAACTTCAAAGGGTTTACAAACGTATTACAGGGATGTTGTCAAGGTTGGAAGATTTGAGTGATAGGGAGAGGTTGAATAAGCCGGGGCTGGAGGCTGAGGGGTGACCTTATAGAGGTTTATAAAATCATGAGGGACATGGCTAGGATAAATAGTCTAGACAAAGTCTTTTCCCTGGGGTCGGGGAGTCCAGAACTAGAAGGCATAGGTTTAGGGTGATGGGGAAAAGATATAAAAGAGACCTAAGGGGCAACTTTTTCACACAGAGGGTGGCACGTGTATGGGATGAGCTGCCAGAGGAAGTGGTGGAGGCTGGTACAATTGCAACATTCAAAAGGCATTTGGATGGGTATATGAATAGGAAGGGTTTGGAGGGATATGGGCCGGGTGCTGGCAGGTGGGACTAGATTGGGTTGGGATATCTGTTGGCATGGATGGGTTGGACCGAAGGGTCTGTTTCCATGTTGTACATCTCTATGGCTTTATGAGATAGGGTGAGTAGCCAAGGTCTTTTTCCCTGGGCTGGGGGAGTCCAAAACTAGAGGGCATAGGTTTAGAGTGAGAGGGGAAAGATATAGAAAGGAGCTATGGAGCAAGTTTTTTTTTCATGCAAAGTGAGGTGCGTGCATGGAATGATCTGCCACAGGAAGTGGTGGAGGTTGGTATAGTTACAGCATTTAAAGGCATCTGGGTGGGCGCTTGAATCAGTGGGATATGGGTCAACTGCTGACAAATGGGACTAGATTAGTTCGGGATATCTGGTCAGCGTGGACAAGTTTCCATGCTGTGTGACTCTGACTGTGGATGCAGGAAATCTGAGTATTTTTAAGGCAGAGATCATTAGATTCTATATCAGCAATAGGATGAAAGATTATTGCAGGAATGTAGATTTGAGGTTAAAACCAGATCAGCCACGAGCTTATTAAATGGCAGATCAGGCTCATAGGGCCGATTGGCCTACTTTGGTTCCTTGCTAGTACATTAGTCAGTGGGGTAAGCATTGTGCAAGCGACGAGAGGTTACTGAGATGTGCACCCACTTCTGTGTTCCGTTTCAGGTTTTGTATGCAGTATTCGGAAGTGCCGAATTTCAGTGACCACATGAAGTACATGTGTACTACCTGAGTACATGTCCCAGGCATCTTCGCAAAACAAGCCTGTAAGTCTCGACACCCCGTAACGCCCTCCCCTTTCAGACCAGGTTGTTGCTGATATTTTTATCTGGTGCCAGCGCTTACTGTCAGGGGTTGTACCTCCATGGGTAATGGTGTCAATGCTGAGGTTCCTTCCTGTGATTGCTTACTGGCTTGATCACTTTTCTGGAGGCACTGATTTGGCTACGCCTCACTAGGGGCCAGCCTGTTGAAAGCAGAGTCTTGCTATTATTAGGGTCACTACAGATCGGGAAGGGAGAAAAACAATGGGTGTTTTGGGTGGAAGGGAAACTGAGAAACTGGCTCAGTGCTCCCTGGTCACAGGATCTGCTGAGATTATTCTTGTGCTAATTCAAATGATCCTTCTTAGTTTTCCTTCTCCGGATGCTTCCACTGTTTTGCAAGAGGCACAGGGTGGCTGCTTCACACGTACCAAAGTTCTCTTGAATTAATTAGAAGTCACAGCTTGCCGCAACTGCTGATGGAAAAAATAAACTGCTTTTCTTCCGGCTGGAAGTAGCTTTTACTTCAGAGAACGGAGAGCCCCTGAACCGGGGAGGACAAGTGGGAGCAGCTCTTTCGTGTTCCCTTCAGCCATCTGACTGCTTGCCTCTCAAGTGCTTTGAATGGGATCTCTGCAGCAGCTTGGCTCTAGCCTGGGTGAGGACGTGGTTTGTCATGTTGGACGAGTCTGCTGAGCGTCTGACAGCACGGGAACAGAACTTTTGTTCCCACTTGTCCATGCTAACCAGGTTTCCTAAACTGAACTGGTCCCTTTTTTCCTGTGTTTGGCCCATATCTCTCCAAACCCTTCCTATTCATGTACCTTTGAAATGTTGTAATTGTATGTGCCTTTACTACTACTTCTGACAGTTCATTCCATAAACACGCCACGTTCTGTGTGAAAAAGTTACCCCTCAGAATCCTTTTAAATCTTTCCCCTCTCACCTTAAACCTATGCCCTCTTAGTTTTGGATTCTCCCACCACAGGGGAAGTACCTTGGCTATTCACCCTATCCATGCTGCTCATGATTTTATGAACCTTGTAAGGTCACTCCTCCGTATCCTACGCTCCAAAGAAAAACGTCCCAGCCCCTCCTTATAACTCAAACCCTCCAGTCTTGGTAACATCCTTGTCAATCTTTTCTGCACCCTTTCCAGTTTAACAACATCCTTCCTATAGCCGGGAGACCAGAACTGCACGCAGTACTCCAAATGCGGCCTTACCAACTCCTATCCTCAATGCTCTGACTGATGAAGACTAGCATGCCAAACGTCGTCTTCACCGCCCTGTTTAGCTGTGATGCTACTTTCAAGGAACGATGTTACTGCACCCCTAGGTCTCTCTGGTCAGCAGCACTCCCAGGGCCCTACCATTATGTATGTAAGTCATGCCGTGGTTTGTGTTACCAAAGTGCAATGCCTCGCCTCCATCTGAATTAAACTCCATCTGCCACTCCTCGAGCTGTGAGGAGGTCCATGACAAGTTTTGGTTGGTTGGTAGGGTGGGAAAGGAAGAAGAGATCCAGGGGGCGGAAGGGAGCATGGGAGAGCATTCCTGGTAGCTCATTAGGCAGGTTTGCTTCCAATCCAACCAGTTAACCCTGAGCACTCTTCGCTATTTCCTTTCTCGTTTAAGACCCTGACTGAACAAGGTAGCTCTTCTACGGCTGGCCTGGTGACGTCTTTGCCCTCTGTGACGACAGGTGAGTACCTGTGATAAAGGCCTTGCTGTCGGGTAAGCATTTGGGGCAGGGAGAGCTGCAGTGTCAGAGGAACTGTCCTCCAGATCAGAAGTTGAGCCTTGATCCCGTCTTGCCTCAGCTGGAGGTTCAACTCGTTGGAAGGAGATGAAGGCGCCTCCATCCCCACCAACCACCATCACCACCGCAGTCCTGAGGAACATTAGCTCTGCTGCCTCACAACGACGGGGACCCTGGTTCAATCCCGCCCTCGGGCAGCTGTCAGTCTGTTCGGAATTCGCATGTTTTCCCTGCATCTGTGTGGGTTTCCTGCAAGTACTCTGGTTTCCTTGCATGGTCCAAACATGCGAAGGTTAGGGTGGGTTGGCCATGCTAAATTGTCCCCGTAGGTGCTACAAGAATGCAGGTCTGTCTTCTGATCGGCCTTCCCTCAAAGGTGGACAGACTTTGCTAGTTTACTCAGCCAACCTGAGATGGGGAGGATTGAGTAAAAAATGAGGTCTGCAGATGCTGGAGATCACAGCTGCAAATGTGTTGCTGGTCAAAGCACAGCAGGTTAGGCAGCATCTCAGGAATAGAGAATTCGACGTTTCGAGCATAAGCCCTTCATCAGGAATAATTATTATAATAATAATAATAATAATAATAATTATTCATCATTATTCCTGATGAAGGGCTTATGCTCGAAACGTCGAATTCTCTATTCCTGAGATGCTGCCTAACCTGCTGTGCTTTGACCAGCAACACATTTGCAGATGGGGAGGATTGAGTTGGCCATCCCTTTTTGAACTGCGGAGCAAGCCCGAGGGGCCAAATGGCCTATGCCCGGTTCTGTTTTCTGTGTGCGGTTGGCGGGGAGGGGGTGGAGTCTAATGGATTCTACAATCCTGCAGCTTTGTGCCTTCCTCATGTATATCTATTGTATACATGTGTAAATCATAAAATCCCTACAGCGTGGAAGTAGCGGTGGCCCTTTGAGTCTACGCCAACCTTCCAAACAGCATCCCACCCAGACCCACCCTATCCCTGTAACCCTGCCTTTCCCCATGGCTAACTCACCTAACCTGCACACCCCTGGACACTGAGGCAATTTAGAACAGCCAATCCCACCCTAACCTGTACATCCCTGGGCACTACAGGGACAATTTAGCACGGCCAATCCCACCCTAACCTGCACATCCCTGGGCACTACGGGGATAATTTAGCACGGCCAATCCCACCCTAACCTGCACATCCCTGGGCACTACGGGGATAATTTAGCACGGCCAATCCCACCCTAACCTGCACATCTCTGGGCACCATGGGGACAATTTAGCACGGCCAATCCACACTAACCTGCACATCCCTGGGCACTACGGGGACAATTTAGCACGGCCAATCCACCCTAACCTGCACATCCCTGGGCACTACGGGGACAATTTAGCACGGCCAATCCCACCCTTACCTGCACATCCCTGGGCACTCCGGGGACAATTTAGCACGGCCAATTCCACCCTAACCTGCACATGTTTGGGCCATGTGAGGAAACTGGAGTACCTGCAGGAAACCCATGCAGATGCAGGGAGAACATGCAAATTCCACACAGACAGACAGTTGCCTGAGGGTGGAATTGAACCAGGGTCCCTGTCACTGAGCCACCATGCTGCTCTTAAAACTGGGATACACATTTGACTGACTGTCAAGTGATGGTAGAGGCAGCTGTCACTAGACTCTGTACCAGGCAGAGGAATGCAGAAAGCTCTCAGCTGTAAGGAGCAGACCTTGAGTAGTTAAGGGAGCAGGCTGAATCGCTGAGGTGTGCTTGCAGTGGGATAGAAAGTTACCAAAGTTTAACCCACAGAAGGAAGGTACGCAATTCTGGTCTCCCTTCCATTGGAAAGATGCTGTTAAATTTGCAAGGATGTTGCCAGGATCAGAGGGTTTGAGCAATGATTAGATTAGATTACTTACAGTGTGGAAACAGGCCCTTCGGTCCAACAAGTCCACACCGACCCTCCGAAGCGCAACCCACCCACACCCATACATTTACCCCTTACCTAACATTACAGGCAATTTAGCATGGCCAATTCACCTGACCTGCACATCTTTGTGACTGTGGGAGGAAACCGGAGCACCCGGAGGAAACCCACGCAGACACGGGGAGAACGTGCAAACTCCACACAGTCAGTCACCTGAGGCGGGAATTGAACCCGGGTCTCTGGTGCTGTGAGGCAGCAGTGCTAACTGCTGTGCCACCGTGCCGCCCACAAATAGGGAGAGGCTGATTAGGCTGGAGTGTCAGAGGCTGAGAGGTTGACCTTGATAGAGGTTTATAAAATGATGAGGTGCAAGGGTAGGGTGAATAGCCAAGGTCACTGTCACTGCCTCAGGGTAGGGGAGTCCAAAACGAGACAACATAGGTTGAGGGTGAGAGAGAAAAGATTTAAAAGGGACCTAAGGGGCAACGTTTTCACACAGAGGGTGGTGCGTGTGTGGAACGAGCTGCCAGAGGAAGTGGTGGAGGCCACTACAATTAGAGCATTAAAAGGTATCTGGATCGATATATGAATTGGAAGGGTTTGGAGGGATATGGGCCAAGTGCTGACAAACATGACTAAATTAGTTTAGGATATCCGATCAGCGTAGATGAGTTGGACTGAAGGGTCTGTTTCTGTGCTGTATAACTCTATCACTTGACAAGGGAGACTTAGATTGGTTTCCCCTCGTGTGGGAGAGTCTAGGACCTGAGAGTGTCACCTCAGAATCAGGAGTTACCCATTGAAGACCGAGATGGGAAGGAACCTCTTCTCTCTCTGAGTAGGGGAGTGAATCTGTGGAATTCATTGCCACAGCGGGCTGTCGAGGCTGGGCCGATCAATATATTCAAGGCTGAGGCAGAAGGATTTTTAATCAGGAAGGAGGAATTGAGGGGTTACGGGGAATGTGGATTTGAGGGCGATCAGAATTAGAATATAGAACATTACAGCACAGTTGCGCCGACTTGTGAAACCATCTGAAGCCCATCTAACCTACATTATTCCATTTTCATCCATATGTCTATCCAATGACTATTTAAATGCCCTTTAAACTTGGTGAGTCTAGCTTACATGCAGAGTCTGTTGACAGCTGCCTCTCCCATCACTTGACCGTCAGTCAAATGCTTTAAGGGCAGCTCGGTGGCTCAGGTGTTACAGGCAGGGTGTTCCACTTTGCTGAAGAAACTCGGCAGGGTCCGGCAGCTCAGTGCATGCAGAGAAAAAACATCAGGGTTAACGTTTCGGGTGCAGTGAGCATCCTGTTGTATACCGGACCCTGAAAAGTGAACTGTTTCTCCCCATCCCAATCTCTCTCTGCACAGTCGCTGCCAGATTCTGCTTCTGTTTCAGATTTCCGGCCCCCACAGTTCTTCTTTCTATTTTCTATGTTTATTTTCACTGTATTGGGGTTATCCCTTTTATTCTCTTGCTGGGGAATGTCATTACCATCTGGTTTTTGTCTCCCCCTCCGCTCCAGGTAATGATAGCCTGAATGCTGCCGGGTCAGCTGGAGTTCCCCTCGGGGCAGTGAATCATGTACTGCCCGGAGGAGGAAGAGGGAACGGGCGTGGGCCAGGAGGTAGCCAAGCTGTGAACATGTCGGGACCTGCATTAACAAACTCCTCCACCACCACCAGCAGCACCACCCCCAGCCTGAGCAACGGGAGGGATCAGAGACGTGTGCCAAAACGATGAGCGTTCTTCTCTTCCCCATCTCCCGCCACGTTCCAACTTTGTGAATCTCCCTCCCAGAAATCCGTGGGGAAATGCTATCTAAGTGGAATTGGTTCTTTATCCTCATGCTCTGTCTCTCTCATATTCGTTCACTTATTCTCACTCTCTCTCTCTCTCTCTTTTAATTCCCACCAACCCCTTTTACTTCAGTCTTCAATACTCTGTTCCCCACTCTCTTTACCACCACCATCCCCGCCCCCCCCTTAAACTTTGCCCAGCGAGGCTGTTGGAATTACAGTGGGAGGGGGGGTTGAGTCATGTTATCTCAATCCTCTCCTGCATCCCTACCCACCCCAGAAATGTGTGCCTAGAACAGAGTCGCTGCTGCCCTCTTAATGCCCCGGAGTGTCCTCGCTGGGCATCAGAGTGCCCTGATGTCCGTGAGATGTAGGGCATAGAATGAGGCCATTCATCCCATTGAGACTGCTCCACCATTCGATCATGGCTGAAGTCTTTTTCAGCGCCTCCCCCACCCCCCGTGCCTTTCCTGTAACCCTTGATCCTCATAACATCCCTCCCAAGTGCTGCTGGTGTTTGGGCTTCAGTTCTGGAAGGCTATTTGACTGCAGGGTGCTTTTTCACAGCTGAGCTCTATCCTTTTCCCTTGTGCATGCACTCGTGCATCATCTCTCAGCTGTACCCTCATTCTGTTTAATTATCGCCGTCTGATTCACTCCCGCGCTCACCTTTCTTCAGATAAATTTGGTGTGAGAGACATTGACAGACTCGCCCCTGAGATCCGCATGTGTGGAGTCCGGGCTTAATTCAGTGTAACCACAAAGTCTGTTTCATTTTCGGAGGGTGGGGGGGGAGGTTAGCATTACTAATTCTTAACATCAAGAATATATTTCATCAACCTGTTCCAATGCGTTGTGGCACACAAGCCCAGAGCAGAACTGGAAGTTGAACCCAGACCATCTCGCCCAGGGAGGACACTGCCACTGTGTCACATCAATGCTAGTTCTTCAGCAGTCCAGCTCCTGTAATTTACTACATTAGCAAAGTTCAGTTTGGTGCCTTGACCCTCCTTTCTGGACAAGTCTCTGTGATGTGGGCTGCCCCAGTAAACATTTCTGGTTGAAAATACTCTGTCCTGACAACAGTAAGCGGCTTTACTTTGGCTGCACGAAATGAAAAACGCGATGTGGGCTGAAGAGAAATCGGTGTTTGTTGCTTGCTTTGAAAGCCAGCCCAGTACGCGCACTCAGGCACATGCACAGCACTCTCAGGGAGATGGGCACATGCACGCGCACGCATATACACACACACACACACACAGGTAGACAGTCATGCGTGCACAAATGTGCACAGACATGAATACAAACGCGCAAAGATGCGCACAAACACGTGCACGCGTGCGCATACGAACCAGCACAGATATACAGCCGCATGTGTAGACATACATAGACATACCGGCGCACATAGTCATACTGCATGGAAACACACCCTTCGGTTAAATCAGTCCATGCTGACCACGCTCCCAAATTAAACTAGTCCTGGCTGCTTGCGCTTGGCCCACATCCCTCCAAACCTTTCCTCTTCATGATCTTGTTTGAATGTCTTTTAAATCATCTACCACTTCCTCTGGCAGTTCATCGCATCCCACTCTGTGTAAAAAAAAGTTATCAGTCATGTTCTTTTTAAATCTTTCTCCTCTCACCTTATAAATGTGGCCTCTAGTTTTGAACCTCCCCATTCTAGGGAAAAGACCCTTTGCTATTCACCTTATCCATGCCCTTCTTGATTTTATAAGCCTCTACAAGGTCACCCATCAACCTCCTATGCTCAGTTGCAGCCTATGTTTATAGCTCACACCCTTCATTCCTGGCAACATCCCCTGGTAATTTTTTTTCTGAATCCTCTCCAATTTAATAATATCCTTCCTGTAACAGGATGACCAGAGCTGGACATAGTATTCCAGAAGAGGCCTCACCAACACCCTGTGCAACATCAACATGAAGTCCCAGCTCTTATACTCTATGGTCCAAGCATGCCAAACACCTTCTTAACCACCCTGTCTACCTGTGAAGCAAGCTTCAAAGCATTATGTACCAGTACCCTGAGGTGTCTGTGTCCACAACATTCCCCAGGGCCTTGCCATTAATTGTGTAAGTCCTGTCTTTGTTTGTTTTACCAAAATGTAACACCTCACATTTATCCAAATTAAACTCCATCTGCCACTATTCAGTCCATTGTTCCAATTGATCAAGATCTCTCTCTAATCTTAAAACAGCCACCTTTATTGTTAACTATACCACCAATGACGGTGTCATCTGCAAACTTCTTAATGTGCCTCCTATAATTCTTCTCCAAATACACATGCACAGACACACATGCAAATGTGCGCACAGATGCACATACAAGCAAGCACAGAGATACATACAAACACGCAAATGCGCACAAAAACACGCACGGGCACATACCAACACACAGATGCACGCCTGCATGCTGATACTTGGACAGAAACACAGGCGCACAGACAGATTCACACACCCTTTGAAATGTTTACAAGGTATTTTTAACCCCCCCCCCCCCGAAATCGCTAAGTTGAAGAGTCTCAGAAGAGAGCTGGTGTGGTTTCAGGTTCCCTTGGTTGGGATGTGATAACATCATGGGGGCGGGGTGGGAGGGAGCAGGGGCATGTTTTGCAGGGAGAGCTACACCTCCCAGACTCTTCTATTTGTTCAGTTTGTGAGAAGTCAGACATTAGCCAGATGACATGGAGCCGAGGCTGAGCTGTCGTTCCTCAGTCCCCACACTGAGTTCAGCATCTCCCGGTTTAAGGTGAGACAGCCCAGGTGAGCACGGGAGATACCTCCACCTCCACAATTCATCTCGTCGTGCTGCTGGCCTGTGGGACCTTGCTGTGTGCATGTTGGCTCTGGACGTTTTTCCATTTGAAGTACACTCCGAGAGAGGTCAGGTCATGGAAGGAGCTTGTCCACATCACGACCCTTACTCTTTGTCACCCCCCCCCTGCTCGGGTAAGGGATGTGGGGATTTTATGTTTCACTGTTACAATTCAACACCCCTCCCCACCCCACCCAAACTTTCCTTTCTCAAAGGGGTCAACTAGGGAATAGACTGGCTGAGTTGTTTTTATAAGATAAAAGGTTATGGTTGCATTTTGATATCCCTGATAATCAGCTTTTTGTGTTTCATTTTGGGTGGGGGTATGTGTGTGTGTGTGGGGAGGGGGGGGGGAGTGGGGGGAAAGAGAGTGACCGGGTTAGAGCAGATTAATGACGAGTGATTACTGATCAGATCGATGAATGAATGATTAATGATCAGGTTAATGATGCGACATGGGTGATCAGTTTGATGACGAGTGATTAATGATGACAGATTAATGATCCGATTAAAGATCAGTGATTAATGACCTCCCTAAAACTCTCTTCACTGGGAAACTGTAGAGGGCTTATTTCTCTCTCTGTTTAGCCCTAGTTTTTTTTTCCCCTCTGTCCCTCTCTTGCTCTCACTGCCCTCCTTTTCTGTGTCTCTCTCTCTGTATCTCTCTCTTTCTTGCTCACCCTCTCTCTGTCTCTTCTCTCTTGTCTCTCTCTCTCTGCTCCCATCTCCCTCTAGCTCATTCTCTCTCATTCCCTCTGCCGCTCCCTCTCTCTGTGCCGGTGTCTCTCTCTGCGTCTCTCCCTCTCTGTCTGTCTGTCTCTCCCTCTCTGTCTGTCTCTGTCTCTCTCTCGCCTCCAGCTTGACCAGCCTTGAGTGGAAATTTCCAGCTGGTGTAGACCCCCCCCCCCAATTCCTTCCCATTTCCCCATCACACACCGCCCCCCCCCCCCCCCCCCCCCCCCATGATGTGGCCTTGACAAGCTGGTCATCGATCCCATCGCTGGAGGAGAGACGCCACCAGGCCGGCCGACTGATGGTCTGAACGTATCTGTGGATTCTGGTGGTCTGGCCCTGGACTGTGAAGAAGGTGGGCGAGAGGAAGTTCAGGCTTGGACGGCAGGTGAAGGCTGACTGCTGCATCTGGGATCTTGCTGTGCCTGAAGTTGGTGGTGCCTGAAGGTGCTGCAGAAATGCAGATGAGCCCCTTCCTCCACCTTTCCCCCTCGCGGAAGTCAGACTGATTTCAATTATGGACCAGACCAAACCCCCTTGATATATTCGGAAGATTTTCTGGACCCTAACATCTTTCCCATTTTAAAGGCATTTGTAAGGTGTTGCATTCCAGATGCAATTCAGTTGGCCAAACTATCAGACTTGAAGCAAAACAGTTTATTCATACACTACAGTTAAAATACAACAAAAGAAATAAGAACTATATTGGAAAACTTAGCAGAATAATAGACATATTAACTCCGAGACGATAACTGAACAGTGAAGGAATTGAGGTTATGGTGAGAGCAGGGTAAGTGGAGTTGAGTCCATGAAAAGGTCAGCCATGATCTTATTGAATGGCATTGCACTTTTTTGATGGGCCAGATGGTCTGCTCCCCTTATGAGCCTGCATCAACCCTGGAAAGTGCATTCTAGATGCAGACCCCACCCTATCCCCATAATCTCACAGTTCCCCCCACCCCGAACCTGCGCATAATTGAAAAGTAGGACGAAACCAGAGCACCCAGAGGAAGCCCACGAAGACATGGGGAGAATGAGCAAACTCCACACAGTTGCCTGCGGCTGGCATTGAATCTGGGTATCCAGTGCTGCAAAGCAACAGTACTAACCACTGGGCCACCCATTGATATCTGCAAAGGTTTCCTAAACAAATCCATGCTGACTGTTCCTGATGAGTTTGTCTCTCCAAGTGCCAATACATTCTGTCCCTCAGAATTCTTTCCAATAACTTCCCGGTCACCCAGATTAGACTTACTGGCCTGCAGGTTCCTGGGTCTCTCCCTCACTCTATTTTTTTAATAATTGGACAACTTTAGCAGTCCATCAGCACCAGAGAGGGTATATCCTCACTTACCTCCCTCAACAACCTAGGGATACATCTCTTTCAGGCCTGCAGATTTACCCACTTCCAAGGCTGCTGAACATATTAATATTGTGTCTCTCATACACACACATTCCTCTCTCCCTCTCTTTCCGCCCTCCCTCTCTCTCTCTCTCACATTCACGCTATCTCACACTCTCGCTCTATCATTCTGTCTCTCATTCTCTCCCATACTCTTTTACTTACTCACTGTCTATCCCTCTTTCTCTCACTTACACTCACTTTCTCTGCTACTCTTGCTCTATCATTGTCTCATTTTCTCTCTCTTCCATACACTCACTCTCTCTCTCTCACTCTCCCTTTCTCATCCACTGTCCCCTTTTTTTCTCTTGTTTTTTTCCCTCTCTCTCTCTCTGTTAATTCTGTGTATTATTTTACAGTCCGGTCCCCTCAGGTTTATATTTGTGTTGTCTTTCTCCATTGTTAACTAATCACTAAGGGCTATGCCCATACCTCTCTTACACCGATTACCTCGATATTCCCAAATGGGCCCTACTCTTTCCCAAGTTACTTTCCTGATGTTGTGATATTTAAAAACACCCTTTGTGTTTTCCTCGTTCTACCCACCTAAGCACTGAGGATGTCACCTGGACAGGGGACGAAACGTCTGCAACACAAATTCCCGGCTCGGCGAATGGAACCACAACGAGCACCCGAGCTCCAAATCTTCTCACAAACTTTGAACACCCAAGCTTTCTCATGCACTCTGTTATCTTCCCTTTGTATTTTGTAAGTCTGCTCTTTTTTTACACTCCTCCAGGGATTCTGCCATATTGAGCTCTCAGCATCTGCCATAAACATCTCTTAGACTTAACCTTTATACACCTTGACATCCAGAACTCCCATCCATTGACTTCACAGGAACATATTTGCCCCATACATTGACTAGTTCCTAGAACACAGAACAAAACAGCACTCCTGTGGTCCCTTCAGTCCTCCGAGCCTGTGCCGACACATTTTGCCCTTCCATACTGAAACTGTCTTCACTTGCAGGATCTATATCACTCTGTTCCCTTCCCATTGAAGTATTCCTCCAAGTGAATGCTGCTATTGTGTTTGCTTCCACCACCACCTCTGGCAGTGCGTTCCAGTCACTCACCACCCTTTTGTATGAAAAAAGTGCCTCACCCTTCTGTTCTAAACTCTTCCCCACCCCATCCCCATCGCACCTTGAACCTGTGTCCCCGTGTAACTGACCTGGGAGAAAGCCTCATACTTTCCACTCTATCCACACAATCACAATCTTATAAACTTCTATCAGGTCACCCCTCAATCTCCTGCGCTACAGTGAAAACAAACGCAGTCTATCCAACTTTTCTTCATTGCTAAAATCCCCTCCCCATACCAGGCAACATCCTGGTAAACCTTTTCTGTACCTTCCTCTCTGAATGCTTCCCACTGCTGTGACACGGTTTTATCTGCTCCCAGTCCACTTGGACCAAACTGGATCCTATCTTACTTTAATTAGACAGGCCGCCTACTTGCGGAACGTTTCAGGGAACACCTCTGGGACACCCAGACCAACCAACCCAATCACCCCATGGCTCAACACTTCGACTCCCCCTCCCACTCCACCAAGGACATGCAGGTCCTCGGACTCCTCCATCGCCAGACCGTAACAACACGACGGTTGGAGGAAGAGCGCCTCATCTTCCGCCTAGGAACCCTCCAACCACAAGGGATGAACTCAGATTTCTCCAGTTTCCTCATTTCCCCTCCCCCCACCTTGTCTCAGTCAAATCCCTCAAACTCAGCATCGCCTTCCGAACCTGCAATCTTCTTCCTGACCTCTCCGCCCCCACTCCACTCTGGCCTATCACCCTCACCTTGACCTCCTTCCACCTATCGCATCTCCAACGCCTCTCCCCCAAATCCCTCCTCCCTACCTTTTCTCTTCGCTGCGGGACACACTTTCCTCATTTCTGAAGAAGGGCTTATGCCCGAAACGTCGATTTCTCCTGTTCCTTGGATGCTGCCTGACCTGCTGCGCTTTTCCAGCAACACATTTTCACCTTTAATTAGCCTATGCCCAGTTAGAACTTTAATTCCTGCCCTATCCATATCCTTTCCCATAGCTACCCTAAATTTTAACTGGGTTATGATCACTATTTCCAAAACGCTCCCCTGACTGACATGGGCTCCTTTCAGAATATTAAGTCTGAAACTGTCCTCTCCTCTCCTTTACCGGGCTCCCTTTCTACTTCCTCCTCCACCCCCCCCCCCCCCCCCCCTCCCGCCCCTCCCATCTTTCTTCATGAAAACGAAATCTAACTTCTTTCCCACCACCCTCAGTTTTGGGGACGGGTCATCAGACTCAAAATGCTAACTCTGATTTCTGTCCGCAAACACTGCCAGACCTACTGAGCTTTTTTGTAGAATCCCTACAGTGTGGAAGCAGGCCATTCGGCCCATCAAGTCATTTTCGTCATTTATATGGACGTGAGCATAAGAGGTATGGTTAGTAAGTTGGCAGATGACACCAAGATCGGAGGTGTAAGAAGAGGGTGACCTCAGATTACAACAGGACCTTGATCAGCTAGGCCAGTGGGTTAAGGGGTATCAGATGGAGTTTAATTCAGGTAAATGTGAGGTGCTGTGTTTTGGGAAAGCAAATCTTAGCAGGACTTAAACACTTAATGGTAAGGTCCTAGGGAGTGTTGCTGAACAAAGACCTTGGAGTGCAGGTTCATAGCTCCTTGAAAGTGGAGTCGCAGGTAGATAGGATAGTGAAGAAGGCGTTTGGTGTGCTTTCCTTTATTGGTCAGAGTATTGAGTACAGGAGTTGGGAGGTCATGTTGCGGCTGTACAGGACATTGGTTAGGCCACTTTTGGAATATTGCATGCAATTCTGGTCTCCTTCCTATCAGAAAGATGTTGTGAAACTTGAAAGGGTTCAGAAAAGATTTACAAGGATGTTGCCAGGGTTGGAGGATCTGAGCTACAGGGAGAGGCTGGACAGGCTGGGGCTGTTTTCCCTGGAGTGTCGGAGGCTGAGGGGTGACCTTATAGACCTTAAGATCATGAGGGGCTTAGATACGATAAATAGACATGGTCCTTTCCCTGGGGGTCAAGGGGTCCAGAACTAGAGGGCATAGGTTTAGGGTGAGAGGGGAAAGATATAAAAGAGACCTAAGGGGCAACTTTTTCACACAGAGGGTGGTATGTGTATGGAATAAGCTGCCAGAGGAAGGGGTGGAGGCTGGTATAATTGCAACATTTGAGAGGCATTTGGATGGGTATATGAATAGGAAGGGTTTGGAGGGATATTGACCAGGTTTTGGCAGGTGGGACTAGATTAGGTTAGGATTAGGTCAGTATGGATGTGTTGGACCGAAGGGTCTGTTTCCGTGCTATACATCTATGACTCTAAGTCCACACCGACCCTCTGAAGAGCATCCCACCCAGATTCATTCCCCTACCCTATCACTGCATGTTCCCATGGTTAACACACCTAGCCTGCACATCCCTGGGCACTACAGGACAATTTAGCACAGCCAATCCACCCTAACCTGTACATCCCTGGGCACTAAGGGACAATTTAGCACGGCCAATCCCACCCTAACCTGCACATCCCTGGCCACTATGGGGACAATTTAGCACGGCCAATCCCACCCTAACCTGCACATCCCTGGGCACTACGGGGATAATTTAGCACGGCCAATCCACCCTAACCTGCACATCCCTGAGCAACTACAGGACAACTTAGCATGGCCAATCCACCCTAACCTGCACATCCCTGGACTGTGAGATTAGACCCACGCAGCCATGGAGAATGTGCAAAATCCACACAGAACGACAGTCGCCTGAGGGTGGAATGTAACCCAGGTAGGTCCCTGTCACTGTGAGGCAGCAGTGCTATCCACTGAACCACCATGCCGCCCTGCTTTTAGACTGGCTCACAACAAAACAAAAAAAAAATTCACCTGGATGGCAATTTAAAAATCACTCACCCACCTTACATTGCACACTGAAACTACCGCAGTTAAATGATTTTGGTGTGTGCTGTCGATTTGTCTCCCTGTATGTACTCGGGCTCAGAACTGCGTGTTGTAAGGGGAAAGATGTCCATTAAATTGTCTAATGAGGCTTCATTACTGATTGTCAAGTCACGAGATAAATTGTTTAGCCCTTTCACATCATGTTGTGGCACCCACAACCTATTTGTCTGTATTGCCAATGGCTGCTGCTTCTTTTCCTTGTTAATACGGTTAAGGATGATTGTGATACCAGATATTAATGAATAACTTGTGAGATAACAGGGTGTTGTTCCCTCGTCACCTCTTCCCTGCCGTTGTTAGACCCCCCTCACTTCAAGTAATGTTCCTCTTATACAGCTGTAACCCTGTATTCCTCTCTCTGTCCACAATCTATCTGCATGTCCTTGTGTGTTACGATCTGCAAACCAAAACAAAACTTTTCACTGCACTGAGGTGCACGTGACTACAATAAATCAAATCAGATACTCCGCCAGGAGAGGGGTTTGATAGCGCCTGGAGGGGTATCCGCTCACAACAGCCCCATAATTCTGTGTGACAGGCTGGAGGAGGAAAGGGGCTGAATGGCCTCATGCTGTTTCCTGTATGAACCTTTATTTATCTGGAGTCTATGCTTTTGGAAGAGAGAGAGAGTTGAGAGGTCGGCGGAGTGGGGCAGAGTTTAAATACTCTGTTCCTGACAGCAGACAAACAAGTCTCGCTCACTGGACTGTGAGCTGTGTGGACAGGAGTCAAGCAACTCAGCGTTTGCTTAATCTCACGCCGGGCCCTTATCACTGAAGGTGTATTGTAGACCGGGTGTTGTGTTCACAGAGTCTGCTCCTGCTGCTCAGTGACAATGCCAGGAGGAGCAAAGTGCAGTTCCCCGATCACCCTGCGGCTGTGAGGAACACGCCTGGGCCCCCACCCCCCCCCTCCCCGTACCCTCGGTTAAAACCCACCCCCCCCCAGACATCTCTCCCAACCCACTGCCCGAGAGAGAGCACAAGACGGGCCTCCTGGACGGGACGGTGTCTCCGTGTGGAGGGGTAAACCCCTGTGTTGCTGGCCTCTTTGCTGGACATCCTGAAAATCAACCCACCCAGCCCGTCTTCCCCAGAGATACGAGGTAATCAGACTTGCGGACTCCACGGAGAGAGAGAGACAGAGAGGTGGGTAAGTCTTTATTTGAAATGATACGGGGGTCTCTACCCCCAACTCGCGACCTTCCCCTCACTGTCTCCACCTCCCTCACTCTCCACCCCCCACACTCTTGCTTTCCCTCACTCTCACCCATTATCTCACCCTCCCCTCCCTCTCCCTGTCACCTCCCTCTCCACTCTCCCTCACTCTCCCCCTTCTCTCACTTCCCACTCCCCTCACCCTCCCCTCACTCTCCCCTCCCTCTCCCTGTCACCTCACTCTCCCCTCCCTCTCCCTGTCACCTCACTCTCACCCTCACCATCCTCCCCCCACTCTCCCCTTCCCCTCACACTCGCCCTCCCCTCATTCTCCCCCCACTCTCCCCCTCTCCTCACTCTCCCCTTCCCTTCACTCTCCCTTTCACTCTCCCCCTCCCCTCACTCTCCACTTCCCTTTACTCTCTCCCCTCACTCTCCCCCTCCGCTCACTCTCCTCCGTCCCCTCACTCTCTGTGACTCTCACCGTGAGTCTCCCCCTTCCCCTCGCTCTTCCCCTCACTCTCATTCTCCCTCATCCCTCACCCTCCCCCGTGAGGGAGGGGAGAGGAAGGAGAGGGAGTGAGGGAAGGGGGAAGGGGAGGGAGTGAGGGAAGGGGGAAGGAGAGGGAGTGAGGGAAGGGGGAAGGAGAGGGAGTGAGGGAAGGGGGAAGGGGAGGGAGTGAGGGAAGGGGAGGGAGGGAGGGAAAGGGGAGGGAGTGAGGGGAAGGAGGGAGGGAAAGGGGAGGGAGTGAGGGGAAGGTGGGAGGGAAAGGGGAAGGTGGGAGGGAAAGGGGAGGGAGTGAGGGAAAGGGGAGGGAGTGAGGGAAAGGGGAGGGAGTGAGGGAAAGGGGAGGGAGTGAGGGGAAGGGGAGGGAGTGAGGAGAAGGGGGGAGTGAGGGGGGAAGGGGAGAGTGTAAGGGGGGGAAGGTGAGAGTGAGGGGGGAGAGAAGAAAGTAAGGGGAGAGAGTGAGGGGAAAGGGAAGGCCAGAGATCGATCCTGCTCCCAGATTATACAGGGTCGTTTCTGGCCAGGAGTTCCTCATGTCCGTGAATCCTTAGAAGAGTATAAAGAAAGTAGGAAAATTCTTAAGAGGGAAATCAGGAGGGCAAAACAGGGACATGAGATAGCTTTGGCAAATAGAATTAAGGAGAATCCAAAGGGTGTTTACAAATATATTAAGGTCAAAAGGGTATCGAGTGAGAGAATAGGGTCCCTCAAAGACCAGCAAGGCGGCCTTTGTGTGGAGCTGAAAATGTGTTGCTGGAAAGGCGCAGCAGGTCAGGCAGCATCCAAGGAACAGGAAATTCAAAGTTTCGGGCATAAGCCCTTCATCAGGCCTTTGTGTGGAGCCACAGAAAATGGGGGAGATACTAAATAAATATTTTGCATCAGTATTTACTGTGGAAAAGGATATGGATGATATAGACTGTAGGGAAATAGATGGTGACATCTTGCAAAATGTCCATATTACAGAGGAGGAAGTGCTGGATGCCTTGAAACGGTTAAAGGTGGATAAATCCCCAGGACCTGATCAGGTGTACCCCAGAACTCTGTGGGAAGCTAGAGAAGTGATTGCTGGGCCTCTTGCTGAGATATTTCTATCATCGTTGTCACAGGTGAGGTGCCGGAAGACTGGAGGTTGGCAAACGTGGTGCCACTGTTTAAGAAGGGTGGTAAGGATAAGCCAGGGAACTATAGACCGGTGAGCCTGACCTCGGTGGTGGGCAAGTTGTTGGAGGGAATCCTGAGGGACAGGATGTACATGTATTTGGAAAGGCAAGGACTAATTAGGGATAGTCAACATGGCTTTGTGCGTGGGAAATCATGTCTCACAAACTTGAGTGAGTTTTTTGAGGAAGTAAAGAGAATTGATGAGGGCAGAGCAGTAGATGTGATCTATATGGACTTCAGTAAGGCATTCGACAAGGTTCCCCATGGGAGACTGATTAGCAAGGTTAGATCTCACGGAATACAGGGACAACTAGCCATTTGGATACAGAACTGGCTCAAAGGTAGAAGACAGAGGGTGGTGGTGGAGGGTTGTTTTTCAGACTGGAGGCCTGTGACCAGTGGAGTGCCACAAGGATTGGTGCTGGGACCTCTACTTTTTGTCATTGGTTAGGACATTGGTTAGGCCACAGTTGGAATATAGCGCGCAATTCTGGTCTCCTTCCTATCAGAAAGAGGTTGTGAAACTTGAAAGGGTTCAGAAAGGATTTACAAGGATGTTGTCAGGGTTAGAGGATTTGAGCTATAGGGAGAGGCTGAATAGGCTGGGGCTGTTTTCCCTGGAGCATCGGAGGCTGAGTGGTGACCTTATTGAAGTTTACAAAATTATGAGGGGCATGGATAGGATAAATAGACAAAGTCTTTTCCCTGTGGTCGGGGAGTCCAGAACTAGAGGGCATAGGTTTAGTGTGAGAGGGGAAAAATATAAAAGAGACCTACAGGGCAACTTTTTCACACAGAGGGTGGTACGTGTATGGAATGAGCTGCCAGAGGAAGTGGTGGAGGCTGGTACAATTGCAACATTTAAGAGGCATTTGGATGGGTATATGAATAGGAAGGGTTTGGAGGGATATGGGCCGGGTGCTGGCAGGTGGGACTAGATTGGGTGGGATATCTGGTTGGCTTGTAACGGTTGGCCTGAAGGCGCTGTATATCTCTATGACTCTAAGACAAGGGATGTGCAGGTTAGGGTGGAGTTGGCCGTGCTAAATTGTCCCCGTAGTGCCCAGGGATGTGCAGGTTAGGGTGGAGTTGGCCGTGCTAAATTGTCCCCGTAGTGCCCAGGGATGTGCAGGTTAGGGTGGGATTGGCCGTGCTAAATTGTCCCCGAAGTGCCCAAGGATGTGCAGGTGAGGGTGGGTTGACTGTGGGAATTGCAGGGATGGAAGAGGGTGGTCAGGACTTTCCTTGGAGTTCTGTGAATGAATTGTTCTCGTTGTTGGAAACTTACACAATTTTTTCTCTTTTAAGTTTGTGATTTGACATTGTGGATGATTCAATAGATTCTTTTATCTCCATCCCGAGTCTGTCGATTCCCTCTGTATCAGAAGCAGCTCCCCTGTCCCTTGTAACGTTTGGAGTTAGCTGTCTCCTAATAACACAGTATGTCCTACAATTAACCCCTTTACTTTAGCACACGTCCCTTTTGGCAAGCAGACTAAATTACCCATTTGTCATCAGGCAGCAGGCTATCAAGGAACATTATCTCCTCTCTCCCAGGCAACAGCTTGTTTTCACTATTTCTTCCCAGGATGGTTAACTTGCACGTTGTCTTTAATTCCTTCGTAAAACCTCTTTGTCCCTTTCACATAGCCGTACACCACAGAAACTGACCCTTCGGTTCAACTCGTCTGTGCTGACTCAGTTTCCCAAACTAAACTAATCCCACCTAGTGGCACTTGGCCATGTTCCTCTAAACACTTCCTATCCATGTACCTGTCAAATGATCTTTTAAACGTTATCACTGTACCCGTCTCTACCATCCTCCCACGGGCAGCACTATGGCTCAGTGGTTAGCACTGCTGCCTCATGACGCTAGGCGCCCGGGTTCGATTCCACCCTCAGGCGACTGTCAGTCTGTGTGGAGTTTGCACATTCTCCCCGTGTCTGCGTGGGTTTCCGCCGGGTGCTCCAGTTTCCTTCCACAGTCCAAAGATATGCAGGTTAGGGTGGGATTGGCCGTGCTAAATTGTCCCCGTAGTGCCCAGGGATGTGCAGGTTAGGGTGGGATTGGCCGTGCTAAATTGTCCCCGTAGTGCCCAGGGATGTGCAGGTTAGGGTGGGATTGGCCGTGCTAAATTGTCCCCCTAGTGCCCAGGGATGTGCAGGTTAGGGTGGGATTGGCCGTGCTAAATTGTCCCCTAGTGCCCAGGGATGTGCAGATTAAGGTGGATAGGCCATGCTAAATTGTCTCATAGTGCCCAGGGATGTGCAGGTTAGGGTGAATTGGCCCTGTCCCGTAGTGCTCAGGGATGTGCAGGTTAGGTGCATTAGTCATTAAATGTAGAGTAGTATGTGAGGGGAATGGGGTCTGGGGTGGGTTATTCATCGGAGGGTTGGTGTGGACTTGTTGGGCTGAATGGCCTGTTTCCACACTCTGGGGACTCTATGTTTTCTCTGGCTCTTCATCCCACCCAGGAACCAGCCTCTGTGTGGGAAAGTTGCCCGACTTTATCGCAGGGAGAGTTACCACCAATCCCAACAAAGTTGTGAAAACTACACCATCACAGGTTTATTGCTCCTTGGTTGTAAAGTGAGCACTTTGACTGCAAACAAAGTGCGATATTCACAGCCTTGCGAGTGAGGGGACTTTGGAACAGCTTAACCCTCAGAGCCGGGCGATAAACATCAAAGGCTGGGGAGGGTGGGTAAATCTGCTGACGGCAAGAGAGCTGGGGGGGAAAGTGGTGCGGACGTGGGTGGCCCTGCACAGGGGGAGATCAGCGAGCGGGGCAACTTTGACAGAAAGATGGGCATGATCTTAACGGTGAGAGGGTGCAGAGCTGAGCGACACAGAGGTATCAGGCAAACTAGTAAGATGAGATGGGCATCCCCCTCACAGGACAGCGAGCAGGGAGGTTATGACTTTGGAAGGGGCAGAGGTGACTCGATTGACAATTCCTGAGGGGAATTGACTGGGAATAAGTGTGGGGCGGGGGAGGGGATGTGGAAAGGATGTTTCGGGAGGCGCTCGTTTGCTGCTCATGGGATCCTGCTGTGCACCAAGTCGTGCCCCCCCTCCCCCAACCCCGCCTATTGTACTCCGCACCTTTCAGAAGCCCCACACTCGGCTGGCTTGAGACCACGTGCCTCGAGTTGCCCATGGGCGCTACAGAAATGCACCATAGGGTCGTGGCCGATCAGCCCGTCACCGAACGTCCGTCCATTCCAATCCCATTGCCCTCAGACTGATTACCCCACCCCCACCCCCTCAACCTCCCCCAGCCTTCTCTGCCCTCAGCAGGGCAGACACACCAAGGCCTGAGTAGTACTGTCACTAGGCTGCAGACCTGGGCAATGCTCCAGGGACCTGAGTTCAAATCTTGGAGCAGCAGGTGTTTCAAGGTTTTCAAAGTCGAGCAATAAGGGTCCCAATGGTGACCGCAGCAGGGGCACTGTTGATTGTCAGAAAGAACCCACCAGGGTCACTCATGTCCTTTAAGGAGGAGATGATGTGGAGGTGACTGGGGTGGACAAAGTTTAAAAACAAAAATCACACAACACCAGGTGATCGGCCAAAACAGGTTCACTTGGAAGCACTGGCTTTTACGTACTTACACACGCTCACACTCACATGCTCACGCACACCCTTACTCGTACACACGCTCTCTCTCAGACACACACACACACAGAGGCACACCCTCTCACAGTTATACACACACACACACACACACACACACACACACACACCCTCTCACAGTTATATACTCTCACACACACACCACACACACACACACACACACACACACACCCCCTCTCACAGGTATATACATTGTCTCACTCTCACACACACCCTCTCACAGGTACATACACTGTCTCACACACACACACACACACACATACATACACACACACACACACCCTCTCACAGGTATACACATTGTCTCACTCTCACACACACACCCTCTCACAGGTATATACATTGTCTCACTCTCAGACACACCCTCTCACAGGTATATACACTGTCACACACACACACACACACACACACACCCTCTCACAGGTATATACTCTGCCTCACACACAAACACACACACACACACACACACACACCCTCTCACAGGTATATACTCTGCCTCACACACAAACACACACACACACACACACCCTCTCACAGGTATATACTCTGCCTCACACACAAACACACACACACACACACACCCTCTCACAGGTATATACTCTGTCTCACACACACCCTCTCACAGGTATATACATTGTCTCACTCACTCACACACACACACACACACACCCTCTCACAGGTATATACATTGTCTCACTCTCACACACACACCCTCTCACAGGTATATACTCTGTCTCTCACACACACACACACACCCTCTCACAGGTATATATATTGTCTCACACACACACACACACCCTCTCACAGGTATATACTCTGTCTCTCTCTCACACACACATCCTCTCACAGGTGTATACATTGTCACACACACACACACACACACACACACACACACACACTCTCTCACTGGTACATACTCTGTCTCTCTCATACACACACACACACACACACACACACACACCCTCTCACAGGTACATACTCTGTCTCTCTCACACACACACACACACACACACACTCTCTCTCTCTCCCATTCTCTCTCACACTCTCACTCCCTCACACACACTTCCTCTCCTACACAAACACATACTCTCTTCCACACACTCACGCTCTCTCCCCTGCACAAACAATTACACACTCTCTCCCTCTCTCCCCCACACAACACACTCGCTCTCCCTCTCCCATACTCTCTCACTCCCTGTCTCTCACACACACCCGTCTATGGGGAGAATGTATCTGTAAATGCACATTCTGTTTGTTCAAAAAGCACACAATCTGTAGACAGCGAGTGCAAGTGACATTGTATAAATTGTTACTTTGGAAACAGAACCAGTCTCACTCGAGGTTGGGATACAGACAGACTCTAACCTCACACCGTTAATGCATTATCTGAGCTGAGACGTCACCTTGTTTAATAAAACCGGAAATTAACTGGAGAATGTGACTCAAAAGAAGTTTTTGGATTTACATATTAATCAACCCAACCCTGCAGCCCCATTCTAAGTCATTAAAGACTTATTAGATTAGATTAGTTTACTTGCAGTGTGGAAACAGGCCCTTCGGCCCAACAAGTCCGCACCGACCTGCCGAAGCGCAACCCACCCATACGTTTACCCCTTACCTAACACTACGGGCAATTTAGCATGGCCAATTCACCTGACCCGCACATCTTTGGACTGTGGGAGGAAACCCACACAGACACGGGGAGAACATGCAAACTCCACATAGTCGCCTGAGGCGGGAATTGAACCCGGCTCTCAGGCGCTGTGAGACAGCAGTGCTAACCACTGTGCCACCGCGCCGCCCACTGTTTTGTTCGATACGTCACATCAGTTGTATGACACTTTGATCTTTCACTAAAAATTCTGCGTCTGACGAGCCTGCTAACTGACCCAACGAGCGGCGCTCCGAAAGCTAGTGCTTCCAAATAAACCCGTTGGACTATAACCTGGTGTTGTGTGGTTTTTAACCTCAAGGTTGCAAGCTTACAACTCTGGGCAATTTGAGACCGGCAATAAATCCTGGACCCAGGCAGCTACGCCCTGCTCCCGTGAATGAATTTTTTTAAAGAACCCCAGACTGGTGATCCTTTACCCATCGCTAAGTTGCTCCAGACCGGGCAAATTCCGGCAAATCTCCCCTGTGCATCCCCCAAACTCCGACTCCAATGCGATCACCTCCTCCCTCTGGCACGGAGACTGGATCTGCACACAGTTCGTGGCCTGACCCACATTACAGACAGCTCCATCCTAACCTGAGGAAGGGTTGAGTCCACGTGGTTTGCAATCACTGTAACTTCGGAAGGATGAGGACCTCACTAGAAGCCGGGGAGTTGGGCTGGTTGGAGGTGGGGGGGGAGGAAATGCAGAGGTGGGGGGGGAATCCAGAACCGGGGATCACAGTCTAAAGGAGACGGAGTGGGAGAGATGTCTTCAGCCAGAGAGTTAGGGGTGGGGCATGGGTCTGTGGGCCCCCCCGCCATAGAAAGGGGTTGGAATCGAAACACTGAAAAGTATTGAAGAAAGAATCATAGAACCCCTACAGTGAGGAAACAGGCCATTCGGCCCAACAAGTCCACACTGACTCTCTGAAGAGTAGCCCACCCAAACCCATTCCCTCACTTACTGCTGACTAATGCACCGAACCTACACATCCCTGGGCACTACGGGGACAATTTAGCACGGCCAATCCCACCCTAACCTGTACATCCCTGGTCACTACGGGGACAATTTAGCATGGCCAATCCCACCCTAACCTGCACATCCCTGGGCACTACGGGGACAATTTAGCACGGCCAATCCACTCTAACCTGTACATCCCTAGGCACTACGGGGACAATTTAGCACGGCCAATCCCACCCCAACCTGCACATCTCTGGGCACTAGGGGACAATTTAACACGGCCAATCCCACCGTAACCTGCACATCCCTGGGCACTACAGTACAATTTAGCACGGCCAATCCCACCCTAACCTGCTCATCGCTGGGCACTGCGGGACAATTTAGCACGGCCAATCCCACCCTAACCTGCACATCCCTGGGCACCACGGGACAATTTAGCACGGCCAGTCCCACCCTAACCTGCACATCCCTGGGCACTATGGGACAATTTAGCACGGCCAATCCCACCCTAACCTGCACATCCCTGGGCACTACGGGGTCAATTTAGCACGGCCAATCCCACTCTAACCTGCACATCCCTGGGCACTATGGGACAATTTAGCACGGCCAGTCCCACCCTAACCTGCACATCCCTGGGCACTATGGGACAATTTAGCACGGCCAATCCCACCCTAACCTGCACATCCCTGGTTATTATGGTACAATTTAGCACGGCCAATCCCACCCTAACCTGCACATCCCTGGGCACTACGGGGACAATTTAGCACGGCTAATCCCACCCTAACCTGCACATCCCTGGTTACTATGGGACAATTTAGCACGGCCAATCCACAACATTGGACTGTGGGAGGAAACAGGAGCACCCAGAGGAATCCCGCACAGACACGGGGAGGGGGCGAGAACAGACATTTGCCCGAGGGTGGGGTCAAAGCCAGGTCCCTGGCGCTGTGAGGCAGCATTGTCACAGTGTCGCCTTCTTTCTTAGGAGAGGGAAAGGGATTGAGCGAATAGGGCTTGAGGGGGAATGGAGAGAGAGCAGGGAGCAGGAGAGCGAGTCTGATGAACCCATCGAACATGGGTGGGGCAGAGAGCGATGGGTGCTCGTTTGGCCTACTCCAGCTCCTGCGCCATGCATCCCTCAGCAACCCCCTGTACCCAGTCCCACGGGGGTATGCAGGCGATGGGGACCGCAAGCTGATGTGTCTCTATCCGCCCGTAGGTGACCGGGAAGGGAGGACGGGGAGATAGCACGAGGACGATGAGGGGTGTGCTGTGGCCAGTGTTCCTCCTGGGGACACTGTGCATCTGGGCAGACCAGGGGTGTGGCGCTCAGGCCATGGAAGGAGAAGCCAGGAGCCGGGGCACCCGATCCATACCGGAGGCAGTGACAGAGCAGAGGTACTACCTGAGAAGGCTATTTGGCAACTACGGGCAGCACAGCCGGCTCTCTCCCGAGGGCTTACACCGCTTATTCGAGAGCCTGGGCCTAGGCCAGGTCCAGGTGGTGGAGATCGAACACGAGGAGCTGGGTCACGGTCACGTCTCTCACCTCGACGCCCTGGACCTCCAGGAACGCAGGCACGTACACAGCCACACCACGGAGGACCACCTCTCCATGCTGGCCAGAGGGTCCGAGGATCCAACCTGGGCAGGGACAAGCATCCAGGGAGCAAGTGTCACCACAGCTTCCAGGGTCAGGTGGGTCACTGCGTCAACTACCGCAACCACGGCACACTCCTGCAGCTCCTCACTGAGGGAGTGGGGGCTGTGGGAGGGTCAGTGCTGTGGGAGTGGGGGCTGTGGGAGAGTCAGTGCTGTGGGAGGGTCAGTGCTGTGGGAGTGGGGGCTGTGGGAGGGTCAGTGCTGAGGGAGTGGGCGCTGTGGGAGGGTCAGTGCTGAGGGAGTGAGTGCTGAGGGAGGGTCAGTGCTGAGGGAGGGTCAGTGCTGAGGGAGGGGGTGCTGTGGGAGGTTCGGTGCTGACGGAGTGGGCGCTGTGGGAGGGTCAGTGCTGTGGGAGTGGGTGCTGTGGGAGGGTCGGTGCTGAGGGAGCGGGTGCTGTGGGAGGGTCAGTGCTGAGGGAGCAGGTGCTGTGGGAGGGTCAGTGCTGAGGGAGCGGGTGCTGTGGGAGGGTCAGTGCTGAGGGAGCGGGTGCTGTGGGAGGGTCAGTGCTGAGGGAGCGGGTGCTGTGGGAGGGTCAGTGCTGAGGGAGTGGGTGCTGTGGTAGGGTCAGTGCTGAGGGAGTGGGTGCTGTGGGAGGGTCAGCGCTGAGTGGGCGGGTGCTGTGGGAGGGTCAGTGCTGAGTGGGCGGGTGCTGTGGGAGAGTCAGTGCTGAGGGAGTGGGTGCTGTGGGAGGGTCAGTGCTGAGGGAGTGGGTGCTGTGGGAGGGTCAGCGCTGAGTGGGCAGGTGCTGTGGGAGGGTCAGTGCTGTGTGGGCGTGTGCTGTGGGAGGGTCAGTGCTGAGGGAGCGTGTGCTGTGGGAGGGTCAGTGCTGAGTGGGCGTGTGCTGTGGGAGGGTCAGTGCTGAGGGAGTGGGTGCTGTGGGAGGGTCAGTGCTGACGGAGTGGGTGCTGTGGGAGGGTCAGTGCTGAGGGAGCGGGTGCTGTGGGAGGGTCAGTGCTGAGGGAGTGAGTGCTGAGGGAGGGTCAGCGCTGAGTGGGCGGGTGCTGTGGGAGGGTCAGTGCTGAGGGAGCGGGTGCTGTGGGAGGGTCAGTGATGAGGGAGGGTCAGCGCTGAGTGGGCGGGTGCTGAGGGAGTGAGTGCTGAGGGAGGGTCAGTGCTGAGGGAGGGTCAGCGCTGAGTGGGCGGGTGCTGAGGGAGTGAGTGCTGAGGGAGGGTCAGTGCTGTGGGAGGGTCAGTGCTGAGGGAGGGTCAGTGCTGAGGGAGGGTCAGCGCTGAGGGACGGTCAGCGCTGAGGGAGTGAGTGCTGAGGGAGGGTCAGTGCTGAGGGAGGGTCAGCGCTGAGGGAGGGTCAGCGCTGAGGGAGTGAGTGCTGAGGGAGGGTCAGTGCTGTGGGAGGGTCAGCGCTGAGGGAGGGTCAGCGCTGAGGGAGTGAGTGCTGAGGGAGGGTCAGTGCTGAGGGAGGGTCAGTGCTGAGTGGGTGGACACTGTCCGAGTGTCAGCGCTGACCAGGCTGTGATTGCTCCCTCATCCTGTAGATCCTCCAAATGGACGAGCGGTGAGAGTGTCGAGCCCCCTCTGTTCCGAAAGGATTCCCCAGCTGCTGGGGGACGCTTGCAGAGACAGGGAAGCATGTTTGGGCATCGACTGGAGCGGTCACCCAGAGACCATCCCCTCCCTGTGTCCTCTCACGGTCTCACTGACGATGACAGGGCCATGAATCATTCCGATTACAACCATCTCCACGGAAACGTAAGTCTTCGCCAGGAACTTAGCCCGACAACTCTCACTGTCAGTGGTGGTAGGTTCAGTCTAACTGCAGTGTCTCTGATACCCATTTTCCCAGCCGGATTTCCCACACTCTACTGTCGGGAAGCAGACCTATAGAGTCACACAGCACGGAAACGACCCTTCGGTCCGTCATGATGCTGCGCCTTTAACGAGGTTACGTTGTCTTCGGATTGTGTTTCAGAGAGGACTGTAAAGGCAGAGGCTCTGACATGTCTGGGGTTTTCTACTTAAAAAACAGTTCTCCGTCCCTTCCCCTCTCACTACTCCCTCCGTTTGAGGGGACAAAGTTTCCTTCCGGTCTCCCCTATCCATGACCCTCACGGTTTTCTACATCTCAGTCACATCCCATTCTCTCGGTCTCCTCTGCTCCAACAGTCTGTCCAATCTCGCTCCGCCACTGAAACCCTCCAGCCCCCTGCCCCAGGGGGTTGGGGTCATGTCCTGGTAAATCTCCCTGTTGTCCCTCCCCCCACCTCCTCCTGCACAAAGGGCTGTCGCACACCACCCCCACCACACCCCTCCTCCCCCCCCCCCCCACACACACACACACACACACACACACACATCCCTGTAGTGGATTACAGAACTCTAAGTGTGTACGTTAGCTCGATGAGCTGGAAGGTTTGTTTTCAGACGTTTCGTCACCACGCTGGGTGACATAGTCAGTGAGAGTGGCTGGTGAAGTGTTGTTGGTATGTCCTTCCTCTCGATTTGTAGCTCTTGGTTTTTGAAGGTGGGTGATGTCAATTCCAGTTCTTTTTTGTTTCAAGGGAAGGTAGATAGGATCTGAGTCGATGTGTTTACTGATGGAGTTCTGGTTAGAATGCCAGCCCTTGAGGAATTCTCATGCGGTGTGGGAGGGTCAGTGCTGAGGGAGTGGGGGCTGTGGGAGAGTCAGTGCTGTGGGAGGGTCAGTGCTGTCCGAGGATGTGTGTGTTATCCCAGTCAAAGTAATGCCCTTCTTTGTCTGTATGTACAGAAACAAGTGATAGTGGGTTGTGTCTTGGCGGCTAGTTGGTGTTCATGTATCCTGTGGCAAGGTTCCTGCTAATTACTCCGATGTAGTGTTTTTTACAGTTCTTGTAATGGTAACTTGTAAATGACATTAGTTTTGCTGGTAATATCTAACGGATCCCTTTGGTCCATTAGTCGCTGTTTAAGTGCGTTGGTAGGTTTGTGGGCTACCATGATGCCAAGGGGTCTGAGTAATCTGGAAGTCATTCCTGTTGTGTCTTTGATGTATGTAATGTGGCTATAGTTTTTGGTTGAGTTGTGTCTGCTTCTTTGGGTATATTTCTGGGGAATTGGTGGATAGTGTTTATTGGTGGGACACACCACCAGCGCTTCACCAGAGACTCACTGATGGTGTTACTTAGTCATGGTGACTAAACTTCCGAAAACGCATCAGTCAGGGGTAAACATAGGGTAGGGGAATGGGTCTGGGTGGGTTACAAGTGTGAACTTGTTGGGCCGAAGGGCCTGTTTCCATACTGTAGGGAACCTAATCTAAAAACACACCTTCCAGCTCAGCAAACAGACTTGCATACTTACCATCAACCCGAGCTACAAATCTTCGCAAAAACCGCTAATTACAGAACTCTGTCTGACTGAAGGCCGGGATTTGGAGATGCCGGTATTGGACTGGGGTGTACAAAGGTAAAAATCAACTTTAACTCAAACAGGTTTAATTGGAAGCACTAGCTTTCAGAGCGACGCTCCTTCATCAGGTGGCTGTGGAGCACACAATTATAAGACACTCACACACATACACACACACACACACACACACAGTCACAGATCCTTTTGCACACTCACACACACATATACATTCTCTCTCACAGTCACAACCCCCCATCCCAGACACACACACACATACACACAGTCACAGATCCCTTTGCACACACACACACATATACATTCTCTCTCACAGACAGTCACAACCCCCATCCCAGACACACACACACACACACACGCACACACACATATATACATATTTGATTGTGGGGTGAATTTGTACTTGCAGAGTTACATTGTACTTTAGTCAAGAACTGCATGAATTTATGTAAGACTCTGTTAACTCGTTTTTTTCGATTAGAATCAATCTGAACACTATAGCACACGGTGGGGGGGGGGGGGGGGGGGGGGGGGGCTAACACCTTCAACACATTATCTGGGCTGACACCAATTGTTACAGTTAATCTGAGAATCTAAAAAGGTTTTGTGATTTACACATGAAAGAAGTGAAACTACCATGGTCATTGTAACAGATCAGAAACTTAACAAACAATCAAGGTATTTTTCAATGTATAATTTCAGTTACATCACACTGTAAACTTGTTTTGCTATAAATTCTTTTTCTTATAATTGAGTCCTCCGCTACCACCTGATGAAGGAGCGTCGCTCCGAAAGTTAGTGTTTCCAATTAAACCTGTTGGACTATAACCTGGTGTGGTGGGATTTTTAACTCTGACTGAAGGGTGTGGGCTTTCAGAATGGGGGTGGGGTGGGGAATCCCAGTCTGAAGGAGACAGGATGGGACTGAAATGGGGGGAGATGTCTCCACCCAGAGAGGGGTGGGGTGGGCCTGTCGGACACTCTGTCCCGGACAACGCTCAGGGCTGAAAACTTGAATGCTTTCGAGAAGGCATTGTACATCGTTCTGAGGAGGAGCAAAAGATGGAGGGGGCGAGGGAGAAAGCATGGGACTGAGTTGGACCATCAGCTGGGAGAAGAAAGTGAGGTCTGCAGATGCTGGAGATCAGAGCTGAAAATGTGTTGCTGGAAAAGCGCAGCAGGTCAGGCAGCATCCAAGGAACAGGAGATTCGACGTTTCGGGCCAGAGCCCTTCATCAGGAATGAGGAGAGGGTGCCAGGCAGGCTAAGATGAAAGGTAGGGAGGAGGGACTTGGGGGAGGGGCGATGGAGATGTGATAGGTGGAAGGAGGTCAAGGTGAGGGTGATAGGCTGGAGTGGGGTGGGGGCGGAGAGGTCAGGAAGAAGATTGCAGGTCAGGAGGGCGGCGCTGAGTTCAAGGGATTCGACTGAGACAAGGTGGGGGGAGGGGAAATGAGGTAACTGGAGAAATCTGAGTTTATCCCTTGTGGCTGGAGGGTTCCCAGGCGGAAGATGAGGCGCTCTTCTTCCAACCGTCGTGTTGTTATGTTCTGGCGATGGAGGAGTCCAAGGACCTGCATGTCCTCGGTGGAGTGGGAGGGGGAGTTAAAGTGTTGGGACCCCATTGAATGGGAGGAGGGTCGCAGATTCAAGGGGGGGAAGTGGTTCTTCTTGTTCCTGTTTTCGATGTTTCTGTACAGTCGCCAGGTAAGAGGCCAGGCTGGAGGACAGGTTGAACTGAGCGAGGTGTTTAGGGCAGTGGGGAGGGCTGTGATTCTCTGTCTTCAGGGTAGACAGCATGCAGTGTAGAGCTGACAGTGACTGCAGTCTGTTTTTGTGCGCACAGTGTCTAAACGCAACTCAGCTCCTGGTCAACTTCGGGATGAGCAGCACACAGGGGATCACACCAAAGCAGTTTACCTACATCTGCCCGGCCCTGCTCTACCAGATAGACAGCAGAGTGTGTATCCAGCACCACGATTCACTGCAGATCCCACCTCAAGGGGCTACCCAACCGTCAGGTGAGTCTCAATCCCAGCGGGATGAGGAGGGGGACATGGGTCAGGGTCAGGATCACGGTTGGCGGGTTAGGGTTAGGGGTTAGGGTCAGGGATCAGGGTCAGGGTCAAGGGTTAGGGTCAGGGGTTAAGGTTAGGAGTTAGGATTAGGTTCAGGGATCAGGGTAAGGGTTAGACTCAGGGATCAGGGTAAGGGTTAGGGTCAGGGACAGAGTCAGGGACATGTCTGACTGCACATGGTCTACCCCAATGTGGCAGAGTATAGAATACCCCTCCCTTATCTCCCTGTTGCGGGGGTTATAGAATACTGTGATATCAGTATAGCAAGTAGTTAAGGCCCTAGTATTGAAATTTAGTGTGTGTGTGCATGTGGATGATTGTGTGCTATATAGATGAGTGTGTGTGCGTGTTTGTGTGAAAGAGTGAGAGTATGAGTGTGTAAGAGAGAGTGAGCGTGTGAGTGTGTCTGAGAGTGTGTGTGTGAGCATGAGTCTGAGTGTGTGTGTGTAAGAGAGAGTGTGTGAGAGAACGTGTGCGTATGAGTGAGAGAATGTGTGTGTGTGCGTGCTTGAGTGTGTGTGTGTGTGTGAGCATGTGCATGAGTGAGAGAACATGTGTGTGCGTGAGAGTGTATGTGTGTGTGCACGAGTGCGTGTGTGTGTGTGTGTATGAGTGAGAAAGTGAGTGTGTGTGCATGAGTGTGAGTGAATGTGTGTGAATGTGTATGAGTGAGAGTGTGCGTGAGTGTGAATGAGTGTGTGTGTGTGTGTGTGTATGAGTGTGAGAGTGTGTATAAGTGAGGGTGTGCATGAGTGTGAGTGAATGTGTGTGTGTATGAGTGAGAGTGAGTGTGAGTGAATGTGTGTGTGTGTATGTGTGAGTGTGTGTGTGTGAGAGTGTGTGTGTGTGTGTGTGTGAGAGTGTGAGAGAGTGTGTGCGTGTGTGTGTATGTGTGAGAGTGTGTGTATGAGTGAGAGTGTGAGTGAGTGTGTGTATGTGTATGAGTGTGTGTGTGTGTAATGAGTGTGTGTGTGTGTGTGTGTATGAGTGTGTGTGTGTGTATGTGTATGAGTGAGTGTGTGTGTGTAATGAGTGTGTGTGTGTGTGTATATGGGTGAGTGTATATATGGGGGTGTGTGTGTGTGTGTGTGTGTGTGTGTGTGTGTGTATATGGGTGTGTGTGTGTGTGTGTGTGTGTGTGTGTGTGTGTGTGTGTGTGTGTGTGTGTGTGTGCAGTGACCCTGTGCAGGGTAGCTGTAACCTGAGTGATGGGATCCTGTGTGAGCCCCTCAGGGATCCTGTCCCGGACGCTGTGTGAGACTGTCCCAGTCCGTGGAGAGAGGGGAGAGATTCTCCTCCTCCCCGTACCCTCTCTGAGCTGCTGTTTCTCTCCCCTCGCAGTTTGGATCTGTGGATTTGTTGCCGTTACCCTGATCAGCCTGACGTCCCTGTTGGCTGTGGCCGTTATTCCGTTGTTCAGTCACTCCTTTTCCAAGGTCCTGCTCAGGTTCCTGGTCACTCTGGCAATTGGAACGCTGTCTGCTGACGCTCTGCTGCACCTCATCCCTCATGTAAGTACAAACCCACCGCCCACCCCACCGACCTCGGGCACGTTATACAGGGAACGGCAAGAGGCCATTCAGCCCCTCTCCTCCATCTCCAGCCTGTCACACAGGGGAACAGCAAGAGGCCATTCAGCCCCTCTCCTCCAGCCTGTCACACAGGAACAGCCCTGCCTCCCTGTGGAGAGCAGAGTTGAAACACATGCTTTGATTAGATTAGATTACCTGCAGTGTGAAAACAGGCCCTTCGGCCCAACAAGTCCACACTGACCCGCCGAAGCGCAACCCACCCATACCCCTACATTTACCCCTTAACTTAACACTACGGGCAATTTAGCATGGCCAATTCACCTGACCTGCACATCTTTGGACTGTGGGAGGAAACCGGAGCACCCGGAGGAAACCCACGCTCCGGGGAGAATGTGCAAACTCCACACAGTCAGTCGCCTGAGGCGGGAATTGAACCCGGGTCTCAGGCGCTGAGAGGCAGCAGTGCTAACCACTGTGCCGCCCGTGCTGTCAGGGGATGGGATGAGGGAGGGGGTGGGGTTCTGCCTTTCTCTGAACCGCCACCCTTGGGAGGATTCGTGGGGGGTGAGGGGTGGGGTGGTATTTCGGTAAGATCCGAGGAGCCAGACAGCGGGGACAATAACCACCTCCCCCACCCTCTGTGTTCCAGAGCAGTCAGCTACAGCGGCCAGAGGACCACGTGGAGACAGGGAAAGACCCCGTGTGGAAGGGACTGTCCGTGCTGGGGGGCATCTACCTCCTGTTCCTCATCGAGACCCTCCTGGGCCTGGTCAGGAGCTGCAGAGGGGGCAAGGTGAGCGCGTCTCGTGTCCGGGTGGTAGGGTGGGGCAGGGGACTGAGGGTAAGGGATACCGGACCCCAGACCTGAACTCTGATTTCTCTTCACTGAACCAGACCTGCCGAGCTTTCCCTGCGTTTTTGTCAGCAGGAACGAGTTGGGCCGAAGGGTCTGTCTCTGTGCTGCACCACTCTATAACTCGACGATGCACCTTCCATTCTCTGGTCCTGAAAGGAGGGTGTCCCCGTCTCACATTCTCCCCTCACACAGGTTCCCTGTGACTGTCCCTTTGCTCTGGCATTCTTGTAAGGGGTCCTGATGAGCACCAAGAGCTCTGGTCGGGTCGAACCAGGCAGATTATTCCGGAAGGGTCCCTGTTGAGTGTTCTAGCCTCCCCCTGAGGTGTAGGCAGTGTGGCACCAGGCGACGGTGCCTCTGTAAGGATTGACAGGGAGGATCGGGGAGCAATTTCACAGGAGGCTCAGTGTGACTGCGCACCGAGAGTGGGTCTCTCAGCTGGCCTCCCTTCACCCCCTCGCCGGGGTTCCCGACGTTTCGGTACCTGTTCTTCACCAACACCAACCCTTTCTGTTCCCAGGTAGTGGGCAGGAGGTGTACCCGTAACAAGGAAGGTCCAACGCCGGCGAACATGGGTGGTGGGGCTGAACTGCAGCACCTGAGACCAGATGGAGGTGAGGAGAGGGGAGGGAGGGGAGGGGAGAAAGAGAGGGCAGTAAGGGAGGGGAAGGGAGGAAGAGGAGGGGAGGGGAGGGAGGAAGAGGAGGGGAGAAAGAGAGGGGAGTAGGGGAGGGGAAGGGAGGAAGAGGAGGGGAGAAAGAGAGGGGAGTAAGGGAGGGGAGGGGAGGAAGGGGAGGGGAGGGGAGGGAGGAAGAGGAGGGGAGAAAGAGAGGGGAGTAGGGGAGGGAAGGAGGGGAGGGGAGGGAGGGGAGGAAGCGGAGAGGGGAGGGGAGAGAAGAGGGAGGGAGGGGAGAGGAGAGAAGGGAGGAAGGGGAGGGGAGGAAGGGGAGGGGAGGGACTGGAGAGGAGTGAAGGGAGGGGAGGGAGGGAGGGGAGGAAAGGGAGGGGAGGGGAGGAAGGTGGTGAGGGGAGGGAAGGGGAGGAAGGGCAGTGGAGAAAGGGAGGGGAGGGGAGGGAAGGGGAGGAAGGGGAGGGGAGGGACTGGAGAGGAGTGAAGGGAGGGGAGGGAGGGAGGGGAGGAAAGGGAGGGGAGGGGAGGGAGGAAGGGGAGGGGAGGAAGGTGGTGAGGGGAGGGAAGGGGAGGAAGGGGAGGAAGGACGGGTGGAAGTGAGGGGAGTGGAGGTGAGGGGAGGGGAGGAAGGACGGGTGGAAGTGAGGGGAGTGGAGGTGAGGGGAGGGGAGGAAGGGGAGACAGGAAGGTGGAGGAAGGGGAGGGGAGGAAGAAAGGGAGGAAGGAAGGGGGAAAGGGGAGGGAGGGGAGGGGAAAGGAGGGGAGGGAGGATGGGGAGGGTAAGAAAGGGAGGTGAAGGGAGGGGAGGGGAGAGGAGGAGGGAGGTGATGGGAGGGGAGGGCGAAGGTGGGGCAGGCGAGGGGAGTGGAATAGATGAGAGGGGAGGAAAAGGGGAAGGGGAGGGAAGGGAGGGAAGGGAGGGGGGGGTAGGTAGGGAGGAAGGGGAGGGAAGGGGGGGGGGGGGTAGGTAGGGAGGAAGGGGAGGGAAGGGAGGGGGGGGTAGGTAGGGAGGAAGGGGAGGGAAGGGAGGGAAGGGGTAGGTAGGGAGGAAGGGGAGGGAAGGGAGGGGGGGTAGGTAGGGAGGAAGGGGAGGGAAGGGAGGGGGGGGGTAGGTAGGGAGGAAGGGGAGGGAAGGGAGGGGGGGAAGAAGGGGTGGGAAAGGAAAGGAAAGGGATGGGAAGGGGGAAGGGAGGGAAAGGAGGGAAGGGGAGACGAGTAGAAGGGATGGGAAGGGAGGGGGAGGGGATGTGGGGGGTAGTGGAGGGGAGGGAAGGGAAGGGGATGAGGGGAAGGGGAGCAGATGGCAGAGGGAGAAAGGGAAGGGAGTAGAGGGTCCAATAGGCATTCAGTGCTGTCATGGCCGCTGGGCTGAAGGTGGTCAGGGTTTGGCCGGGCCTGGTGTGAGTGTGTAGATTAATTAAGGAGGGAGTTCTGGTGTTCTTCATCAATGATATGGCCTCCCCAAACTCTAAGAGTCTTTCTCACTGCTCCAACTGTAGCTCCAGCTGATCACCCCCACCCTGGCGATGAATTGGAGGTCACACTCAGCACCTACATGACTCCTGAAGCCCAGGGGTTGAACATTGGGGACACAGCTCCTGGTCATGCCCACACTCAGACAGCCACTGGTAAGGCTGCCCGTGATCAGAGAGATCAGCACCACCATCACTGCAGGGAGCGAGAGACCGGGAGGTATGGCCATGGACATTCACATGGGGCCCGGGACATGAGGAAAGCTGGGATAGCGACAATCGCCTGGATGGTCATTGTTGGTGACGGTGCCCACAACTTCACAGACGGCTTGGCAATCGGTAAGGCGGTTGGTATCGAAGGGTTGTCACAGCCTGGCGTTATCTCAGCCGGAGATTATCGCAGCCGGGGATTTACAACTGGGGTTATCACAGCCTGGGGATTATCACAGCCAGGGGATTATCACAGCCTGGGGATGATCACAGCCTGGGGATTATCACAGCCAGGGGATTATCACAGCCAGGGGATGATCACAGCCAGGGGATGATCACAGCCAGGGGATGATCACAGCCTGGGGATGATCACAGCCTGGGGATGATCACAGCCTGGGTATGATCACAGCCTGGGGATTATCACAGCCAGGGGATTATCACAGCCAGGGGATGATCACAGCCTGGGGATGATCACAGCCTGGGGATTATCACAGCCTGGGTATGATCACAGCCTGGGGATTATCACATGCTGGGGATTATCACAGCCTGGGTATGATCACAGCCTGGGTATGATCACAGCCAGGGGATTATCACAGCCTGGGTATGATCACAGCCTGGGTATGATCACAGCCTGGGTATGATCACAGCCTGGGGATTATCACAGCCTGGGGATTATCATGGCCGAAGATTATCACGGCTGAAGATTATCACATGCTGGGGATTATCACAGCCTGGGTATGATCACAGCCTGGGTATGATCACAGCCTGGGGATTATCACGGCCGAAGATTATCACGGCCGAAGATTATCACAGCCAGGGGATTATCACATGCTGGGGATTATCACAGCCTGGGTATGATCACAGCCTGGGTATGATCACAGCCTGGGTATGATCACAGCCTGGGGATTATCACAGCCTGGGTATGATCACAGCCTGGGGATTATCACAGCCAGGGGATTATCACAGCCTGGGGATTATCACAGCCAGGGGATTATCACAGCCTGGGGATTATCACAGCCTGGGGATTATCACAGCCTAAGGTTATCACAGCCTGGGGATTATCACAGCCTAAGGTTATCACAGCCTGGGGATTATCGCAGCCTAAGGTTATCACAGCCGGGATTATCACAGCCTGAGGATTATCACAACCTGAGGTTATCACAGTCCGGGATTATCACAGCCTGGGGATGACCACAGACAGAGATTATCACAGCCTGGGGATTATCACAGTCTGGGAATTATCACAGTCTGGGGATTATCACAGCCTAAGGTTATCACAGCCAGGGGTTATCATAGCCTGGGGATTATCACAGCCAGGGGATTATCACAGCCAGGGGATTATCACAGTCTGGGATTATCACAGCCTGGGGATTATCACAGCCTGGGGATTATCACAGTCTGGGGATTATCACAGCCTAAGGTTATCACAGCCAGGGGATTATCACAGCCGGGGATTATCACAGCCGAAGATTATCACAGCCGAAGATTATCACAGCCTGGGGATTATCACAGCCTGGGGATTATCACAGCCGGGGATTATCACTGCCTAAGGTTATCACAGCCAGGGGTTATCACAGGCTGGGGATTATCACAGCCTGGGGATTATCACTGCCTAAGGTTATCACAGCCTGGGGATTATCACAGCCTGGGGATTATCACAGCCTAAGGTTATCACAGCCTAAGGTTATCACAGCCTAAGGTTATCACAGCCGGGGATTATCACAGCCGGGGATTATCACAGCCGGGGATTATCACAGCCGGGGATTATCACAGCCTGAGGATTATCACAACCTGAGGTTATCACAGTCCAGGATTATCACAGCCTGGGGACGACCACAGACAGAGATTATCACAGCCTGGGGATTATCACAGTCTGGGATTATCACAGTCTGGGGATGACCACAGCCAAGGGATTATCACAGCCAGGGGATTGTCACAGCCAGGGGATTGTCACAGCCTGGGGATTGTCACAGCCTAAGGTTATCACAGCCTGGGGATTATCACAGCCTGGGGATTATCACAGCCTGGGGATTATCACAGCCTAAGGTTATCACAGCCGGGGATTATCACAGCCTGAGGATTATCACAACCTGAGGTTATCACAGTCCAGGATTATCACAGCCTGGGGATGACCACAGACAGAGATTATCACAGCCTGGGGATTATCACAGTCTGGGATTATCACAGTCTGGGATTATCACAGCCTGGGGATGACCACAGCCAAGGGATTATCACAGCCAGGGGATTGTCACAGCCTGGGGATTGTCACAGCCTGGGATTGTCACAGCCTGGGGATTGTCACATCTGGTGTTATCACAGCCTGGGATAATTACAACCTGGGATAACCACAGCCTGGCGATTATCGCAGCCTGAGATTATCACAGCCTGGGTATTATCACAGCCAGAGATTATCACAGCCAGAGAATTATAACAGCCAGAGATTATCACAGCCTGGGGATTATCACATCAAGGATTGTCACAGCCGGGGATTGTCACAGCCTGGGGATTATCACATCTGGTGTTATCACAGCCTGGGATAATTACAACCTGGGATAACCACAGCCTGGCGATTATCGCAGCCTGAGATTATCACAGCCGGGGTATTATCACAGCCTGGGTATTATCACAGCCTGGGTATTATCACAGCCAGGGATTATCACAGCCTGGGGATTATCACATCAAGGATTGTCACAGCCTGGGGATTGTCACAGCCTGGAGATTATCACAGCCTGGGGATTGTCACAGCCGGGGATTGTCACAGCCTGGGGATTGTCACCACCTGGGGATTGTCACCGACGGGGGATTGTCACCACCTGGGGATTGTCACAGACGGGGGATTGTCACAGACGGGGGATTGTCACAACCTGGGCATTATCACAGCCTAGTGATTATCACAGCCTGGGATTATCACAGCCTGGGATTATCACAGCCTGGGATTATCACAGCCTGGGATTATCACAGTCTGGGGATGACCACAACCAGAGATTATCACAACCTGGAATTATCACAGAGGGGGAATTATCACAGTCTGGGATTGTCACAGCCTGGGGTTATCACAGCCGGGGATTATCACAGTCTGGGGATAACCACAACCAGAGATTATCACAACCTGGGATTATCACAGTCTGGGGATAACCACAACCTGGGATTATCACAGACGGGGGATTATCTCAGACGGGGGATTGTCTCAGACGGGATTATCACAGCCTGGGGATGACCACAGCCTGGGATTATCACAGCCTGGGAATTATCACAGCCTGGGAATTATCACAGTTGGGGATTATCACAGCCGGGGATTATCACAGCCTGGGGGTTATCACAGCCTGGGGTTATCACAGCCAGGGGTTATCACAGCCTGGGATTATCACAGCCTGGGAATTATCACATCTGGGGATGACCACAGCCTGGGAATTATCACAGCTGGGGATTATCACAGCCAGGGGTTATCACAGCCTGGGATTATCACAGCCAGGGGTTATCACAGCCTGGGATTATCACAGCCTGGGGATTATCACAGCCTGGGGATTATCACAGCCAGGGGATTATCACAGCTGGGGATTATCACAGCCGGGGATTATCACAGCCTGGGGGTTATCACAGCCTGGGAATTATCACAGCCTGGGATTATCACAGCCAGGGGTTATCACAGCCAGGGGTTATCACAGCCTGGGATTATCACAGCCTGGGGATTATCACAGCCTGGGGATTATCACAGCCTGGGGATTATCACAACCTGGGATTATCACAGCCAGGGATTATCACAGCCTGGGATTATCACAGCCAGGGGTTATCACAGCCTGGGGTTATCACAGCCTGGGGATTATCACAGCCTGGGGATTATCACAGCCTGGGATTATCACAGCCTGGGATTATCACAGCCAGGGGTTATCACAACCTGGGGATTATCACAGCCTGGGATTATCACAGCCTGGGATTATCACAGCCTGGGGATTATCACAGCCTGGGATTATCACAGCCTGGGGATTATCACAGCCTGGGGATTATCTCAGCCCGGGATTATCACCAGACTAACTGCAGCCAGTAGTGACTGTTTTTCTCATCCCATTCTGTCCTGTAGGTGCTGCATTTTCCACGGGGATTTCGGGAGGTTTGAGTACCACTATTGCTGTACTTTGTCATGAACTTCCACATGAACTCGGTTAGTATGACCATCCACTGTTAGCCCTCATCGAGGACAGTTCTCACTGTGTGACTTCCAGTATCTCTGTTTCCTCATTCTTCTCTCTGTCCATCCCCTGGAGGGTCCATCCTTATTTCCCCAGAGGCTGGTTAAGTATCAACTCCATTGCTGAGGGATCACACCTAGGCCAGAGCAGGTATGGTCAGCAGATGTCCAGCCTTAAATGACCCTGGGTCTCCGTGCTTGGGTATACGGTCCCGGTTCCTCCTGGGGTGAGGGTCACCTTGTGTAGTGTCCCGGTTCCTCCTGGGGGTGAGGGTCTCCGTGTTTGGGTGTAGGGTCCCGGTTCCCCCTGGGGTGGGGTGAGGGTCTCAGGTTCCCCCTGGGTGGGTGAGGGTCTCCGTGTTTGGGTAAGGGTCCCAGTTCCCCCTGGGGTGGGGTGAGGGTCTCAGGTTCCCCCTGGGTGGGGTGTAGGGTCCCAGTTCCCCCTGGGTGGGGTGTAGCGTCCCGGTTCCCCTGGGGTAGGGTGTAGGGTCCCGGTTCCCCCTGGGGTAGGGTGTAGGGTCCCGGTTCCCCCTGGGGTGGGGTGTAGGGTCCCGGTTCCCCTGGGGTGGGGTGTTGGGTCCCGGTTCCCCTGGGGTAGGGTGAGGGTCTCAGGTTCCCCCTGGGTGGGGTGTAGGGTCCCAGTTCCCCCTGGGGTGGTGTGTAGGGTCTCTGGTCCCTCTGGGATGGGGTGTAGGGTCCCGGTTCCCCCTGGGGTGGGGTGTAGGGTCCCGGTTACCCTGGGGTAGGGTGTAGGGTCCCGGTTCCCCCTGGGGGTGGGGTGTAGGGTCCGGGTTCCCCTGGGGTAGGGTGTAGGGTCCCGGTTCCCCCTGGGGTAGGGTGTAGGGTCCCGGTTCCCCCTGGGGTGGGGTGTAGGGTCCGGGTTCCCCTGGGGTAGGGTGTAGGGTCCCGGTTCCCCCTGGGGGTGGGGTGTAGGGTCCCGGGTCCCCCTGGAGTGGGGTGAGGGTCTCGGGTCCCCCTGGGGTGGGGTGAGGGTGTCGGGTCCCCCTGGGGTGGGGTGTAGGGTCCCGGTTCCCCCTGGGGTGGGGTGAGGGTGAGGGTCCCCTGGGTGGGTGACAGTCTCTGTGTTTCTGTCCCAGGTGATTTTGCGATGTTGTTACAAGCTGGACTCCATGTCAGAAAGGCTGTCTTGTTTAACCTTGTGTCTGCGGTTATCAGTTACCTCGGCCTGGCCGTCGGCATTGCTATTGGCCAGCACACTGCCTACATTACACCCTGGATATTTACCAGCACGGCTGGCATCTTCCTGTATGTTTCCCTGGTTGACATGGTGAGTACGTCTCCTTAACCCTTCTCCAGGCACCGGAGTCACTGTAGGGATGGGTACAACCTTCACTTCAGATTCACGGTGTTCGAGAGAGAGAGAGAGAGAGAGAGAGAGAGACAGATGCAGAGACAGAGAGACAGAACAAGAGAGAGACAGATGCAGAGAGACAGAGAGAGACAGACACACAGAGAGAATCAGACAGACAAACAGTGAGAGAGAGAGAGGAGGACAGATGGGCAGAGACAGAGAGAGAGAGACTAAGAGAAACACAGATAGAGAGAAACAGACACAGGCAGAGAGAGAGAAAGAGAAAGAGAGAGAGAGAGACAGAAAGAGGGATAGAGACAGACATACAGACAGAAAGAGAGGAAGAGCGAGAGATGACTGTAAGGACATTGGTTAGGCCACTTTTGGAATGCTGCATGCAATTCTGCTCTCCCTGCTATTGGAAGGATGTTGTGAAACTTGAAAGGGTTCAGAAAAGATTTACAAGGATGTTGCCAGGGTTGGAGGATTTGAGCTCTAGGGGGAGGCTGGACAGGCTGGGGCTGTTTTCCCTGGACCGTCAGAGGCTGGGGGGTGTTTATAAAACCATGAGGGGCATGGATAGGGTAAATAGAACAAGTCTTTTCCCTGGAGTGGGGGAGTCCAGAGCTAGAGGGCATAGGTTTAGGGTGAGAGGGGAAAAGAGACCTACGGGGCAACTTCACGCAGAGGGTGGTACGTGTATGGAATGAGGCTGGTACAATTTTCCAACATTTAAAAGGCATTTGGATGGGTATATGAATAGGAGGGTGAAGGAGGGTTGAGAGAGAAATGGGCCAAGTGCTGGCAAATGGAGACAAAAGATGGAGAAATATAGACCAGTGAGTTTAACCTCTGAAATGGGGAAGATGTTTGGGCCTATTGTTAGGGAAGAAATAGCAGGGCATTTCGATTGAAATTGTCCCATTGTACAGACGCAGCATGGGCTCATGAATGGCAGCTTATGCTTCACACACCTTTTGGAATTCTATGAAGCAAGGTGGATAATGGGGACCCAGTGGATGTAATGCACCTAGATTTCCAAAAGGCCTTTGACAAAGTGCCGCAAATGAGGCTGCTGCATAAGATAACGATGCATGGTGCTAGGGGTAAACTACTAGTGTGGATAGAGGGTTGGTTGACTGACAGGAAGCAAAGAGTGTGGATTAATTGTGCTATTCTGGCTGGCAAGCAGTGACTACTAGTGTGCCTCAAGGATCGGTGTTGTATTTACAATTTATATAGATGATTTGGAATGGGGGACCATGTGTATGGTGTCAAAATTTGCCAATGACACTAAGATGAGTGGCAGAGCAAAGTGTGCAGCGGACTGAGTAACTTTACAGGGTAACATAGATACACTGAATGAGTGGGCAAAGGTCTGGCAGATGGAAGACAATGTTAGTAAATGTGAAGTTGTGCATTTTGGTAGGAATAACAGCAAAATAGATTATTACTTGGATGGTAAGAAATTGCAGCATGCTGCTGTGCAGAGGGACCTGGGTGACCTTGTGCATGGATCACAGAAGGTTGGCTTGCAGGTGCAACAGGTAATTAGGAAGGCAAATGGAATTTTGTCCTTCATTGCTAAAGGGATTGAGTTTAAAAGCAGACAGGTTATGTTGCAGCTGTACAAGGTGCTGGTGAGGCCACTCCTGGAGTACTCTGTGCAGTTTTGGTCTCCCTACTTGAGAAGGGATGTACTGGCACAGAGGGGGTTCAGAGGAGGTTCACTAGGTAGATTCCAGAGGTGACAGGGGGTTGGATTGGTTTAGGAGGAGAGACCGAGTAGATTGGGATTATATTCATTGGAATTTGCAAGAATGAGACGGGCATCTTATAGAAACATATAAAATTATGAAGAAAATTGATAAAATAGAAATAAGTAGGATGTTCCCACTGGCGGGTGAAACTGGGACAAGAGGGCATGGCCTCAAAATTAAGGGGAGCAGATTTCCGACTGAATTGAGGAGGAACTTCTTCGCCCAGAGGGTTGTGAATCTGTGGAATTCCCTGCCCAGTGAAGTAGTTGACACTCCTTCAGTCACCATTTTTTAAAGCTATGGTAAACCTTTTTTTTTGAACAATGAAGGAATTAAGGGATACAGTGAGAGAGCGGGTGAGTGAACTGAGGCCGTAGAACAGTCTCATTGAGTGACAGAGCAGGCTCGAAGGGCCAGGTAGACTACCCCTGCTCCTGGTCCTCACGTTCTCATTAGGTTGGGATTTCTGGTCAGCATAGGCAAGTTGGACCGAAGGGTCTGTCTCTGCTGTACATCTCTATGACGCTGTGACTGGATGAGACAGAGAGAAAGGCAAACAGGGAAAGACAGAGAGAGAGAGAGAGAGAGAGAGAGAGACACACACATAGAGAGAGAAAGACAGACAGACAGAGAGACAGAGAGAGAGAGACAGAGAGAAAGACAGAGTGAGTGAGTTTAGGGGATGCTGTTGCCCATGTGCAGCAGAGACAGATCCCGTAATGTTTAATCAGGAACCAGGGCGAGGGGGCTGAAGGAGGAGAGGGGCTGGGACGGCAGGAACGAGCTGTGATGATACCTGGGGCAGTGATGGCTGTGGCGGTGACTAGTCTCCTTTCTGCCCACAGCTCCCGGAGATGTTACACACGCAGACGGAGAGGCAGCAGCACGGTGCTCTCGGGATCTTTCTCAGTCAGAACCTCGGCTTTCTGTTCGGCGTTGGGGTCATGCTCTGTATCGCCCTGTTTGAAGACAAAATGCACATAGACATCAGCTTTTAACGGTGAGCAAGCGGACAGGAACGGGACCGAAAATCATCTCAGAACGTCTCTCACCAAGTGAGATCTTCCTCTTCTCAGACACATCCTGACACCTTCCCAGCAACATGGCCGCTCCCAGAATTCCAGGGCTCAGCAGGGCCTGGCATTCCCGAAATCTCGCCAAGTCGGCTGGACACAACGTGGGGAAAGGTAGACCCTTCAGACAGCAAGAAACTTCAATCAAACATCGTCCCGTACACTCTCCACACTAACAGACATTACCAGACATTCCCCAGACTCTGGGAAATCTAACCGTGTTTATCCCTACTCTGCTGGTACTGTCCCTGCCTCTGGAGCAGGCTGTGACAAAGAATCGGGAATCCTGCGCTTTAAGAGAGAGACAGATTTATCCAACAGTGTAACACCCTGATATACCCCACACCCCTCACTGTAACACCCTGATATACCCCACACCCCTCACTGTAACACCCTGATATATCCCACACCCCTCACTGTAACACCCTGATATACCCCACACCCCTCACTGTAACACCCTGATATACCCCACACCCCTCACTGTAACACCCTGACATACCCCACACCCCTCACTGTAACACCCTGATATACCCCACACCCCTCACTGTAACACACTGATATACCCCACACCCCTCACTGTAACACACTGATATATCCCACACCCCTCACTGTAACACCCTGATATTCCCCGCACCCCTCACTGTAACACCCTGATATACCCCACACCCCTCACTGTAACACACTGATATACCGCACACCCCTCACTGTAACACACTGATATATCCCACACCCCTCACTGTAACACACTGATATACCCCACACCCCTCACTGTAACACATAGATATACCCCACACCCCTCACTGTAACACACTGATATATCCCACACCCCTCACTGTAACACCCTGATATACCCCACACCCCTCACTGTAACACCCTGATATATCCCACACCTCTCACTGTAACACACTGATATATCCCACATCCCTCACTGTAACACACTGATATACCCCACATCCCTCACTGTAACACCCTGATATACCCCACAACACTCACTGTAACACCCTAATATACCCCACACCCCTCACTGTAACACACTGATATATCCCACACCTCTCACTGTAACACACTGATACACCCCACACCCCTCACTGTAACACACTGATATACCCCACACCCCTCACTGTAACACCCTAATATACCCCACACCCCTCACTGTAACACCCTGATATATCCCACACCTCTCACTGTAACACCCTGATATACCCCACACCCCTCACTGTAACACCCTGATATATCCCACACCCCTCACTGTAACACCCTGATATACCCCACACCCCTCACTGTAACACCCTGAAATATCCCACACCTCTCACTGTAATACCCTGATATACCCCACTCCCCTCACTGTAACACACTGATATACCCCACACCCCTCACTGTAACACACAGATATACCCCACACCCCTCACTGTAACACACTGATATACCCCACACCTCTCACTGTAACACACTGATACACCCCACACCCCTCACTGTAACACACTGATATACCCCACACCTCTCACTGTAACACTCTCTGATATACCCCACACCCCTCACTGTAACACCCTGATATATCCCACACCTCTCACTGTAACACACTGATATACCCCACACCCCTCACTATAACACACTGATATACCCCACACCCCTCACTGTAACACACTGATATACCCCACACCCCTCACTATAACACACTGATATATCCCACACCCCTCACTGTAACATACCGACATACCCCACACCCCTCACTGTAACACACTGATATACCCCACACCCCTCACTGTAACACATTGATATACTCCACACACCTCACTGTAACACCGATATACCCCACACCCCTCACTGTAACACACTGCTATATCCCACACCGCTCACTGTAACACTGATATAATGCACCCCCCTTACTTACCACTCTGATATACCCCACCACGTCCTGGAATCAAAGCATTTTCCTGTAAAGTGGGTGGCCATTTGATCCGTCATGTCTGTACTGGCTCCTGAAAGGATATCTTTCTGAATCCTGTTGAAATTGTTCATCGTTTTCAACTCCTCAGTGAGGGTCCCGCCTTACCCCTGTCTGTTCTGATGTGCATGAGTCCAACCTCTGTAACCTTATGTTGTAGCTGAAATCCCTCAGCGCCGATATTGTTTTCATAAACCCCACTTTGTGCTCTCTCCAACCCTCCTTCAAGAAGGTGGCCAGAACTGAACCCAATATTCCGAAGTGTCCCAAACGCAAACAAGGAATCATACATTCTTTCTCTGATTTGTTAATGAGTGGAGCAGGAAACGAGTAAAAGAGACCATTGTGTACTCACTCTAGACCAGTGCCCCCTGCTGGGTTTATATGTCTTGCAATTGGCAGCAATGTCTCATGTTTTGTAATAGAGTCATAGAGATGTACAGCACAGAAACAGGCCCTTCGGTCCAACCCTCCATGCCGACCAGCTATTCCCAACCCAATCTAGTCCCACCTGCCAGCACCCGGCCCATATCCCTCCAAACCCTTCCTATTATATCCCCATCAAATTGCCTCTTGTACCAGCCTCCATCACATCCTCTGGCAGCTCATTCCATACCCATACCACCCTCTGTGTGAAAAAGTTGCCCCTTAGGTCTCTTTTATATCTTTCCCCTCTCACCCTAAACTTATGCCCTCTCATTCTGGACTCCCCCATCCCAGGGAAAAGACCGCGTCTATTTACCCTATCCATGTCCCTCATGATTTTATAAACCTCTATAAGGTCACCCCTCAGCCTCTGACGCTCCAGGGAAAACAGCCCCAGCCTGTTCAGCCTCTCCCTGTAGCTCAAATCCTCTAACCCTGGCAACATCCTTGTAAATCCTTTCTGAACCCTTTCAAGTTTCACAACAACTTTCCAATAGGAAGGATACCAGAACTGGAAGCAATATTCCAACAGTGGCCTAACCAATGTCCTGTACAGCCGCAACATGACCTCCCAACTCCTCTACTCAATACTCTGACCAATAAAGGAGAGCATAACCAAACCCCTCCTTCACTATCCTATCTACCTGTGAATCCACTTTCAAGGAGCTATGAACCTGCACTCCAAGGTCTCTGTGTTCAGCAACATTCCCTAGGACCTTGCCATTAAGTGTATAAGTCCTGCTAAGATTTGCTTTCCCAAAATGCAGCACCTCGCATTTATCTGAATTAAACTCCATCTGCCACTTCTCAGCCCATTGGCCCATCTGGTCAAGATCCTGTTGTAATCTGAGGTAATCCTCTTTGCTGTCCACTATACCTCCAATTCTAGGGTCATCTGCAAACTTACTAAGTGTACCTCCTTTGTTCACATCCAAATCATTTATGACAAAATGTAGAGGATCCAGCACCGATCCTTGTGGCACTCCACTGGTCACAGGCCTCCAGTCTGAAAAACAACCCACCACCACCACCATCTGTCTTCTACCTTTGAGCCAGTTCTGTATCCAAATGGCTAGTTCTCCCTGAATTCCATGGGATCTAACCTTGTTAACCAGTCTACCATGGGGAACCTTGTCAAACGCCTTATAGATCACATCTACGCTCTGCCCTCATCAATCCTATTTATTACTTCTTCAGAAAACTTGATCAAGTTTGTGAGACATGATTTCCCACGCACAAAGCCATGTTGACTATCCCGAATCAGTCCTTGTCTTTCCAAATACATGTACATCCTGTCGCTCAGGATTCCCTCCAACAACTTGCCCACCACTGAGGTCAGGCTCACCGGTCTATAGTTCCCTGGCTTGTCCTTACCACCCTTCTTAAACAGTGGCACCACGTTTGCCAACCTCCAGTCTTCCGGCACCTCACCTGTGACTATCGATGATACAAATATCTCAGCAAGGGGCCCAGCAATCACTTCTCTAGCTTCCCACAGAGTTCTAGGGTACACCTGATCAGGTCCTGGGGATTTATCCACCTTCCCCCATTTCAAGACATCCAGCACTTCCTCCTCTGTAATCTGGACATTTTGCAAGATGTCACCATCTATTTCCCTACATTCTATATCTTCCATATCCTTTTCCACAGTAAATACTGATGCAAAATATTTATTTAGTAGCTCCCCCATTTTCTGCGGCTCCACACAAAGCCCACCTTGCTGATCTCTGAGGGCCCTATTCTCTCCCTAGTTACCCTTTTGTCCTTAATGTATTTATAGAATCTCTTTGGATTCTCCTTAACTCTATTTGCCAAAGCTATCTCATGTCCCCTTTTTGCCCTCCTGATTTCCCTCTTAAGTGCACTCCTACTGCCTTTATACTCTTCTCAGGATTCACTCGATCTATCCTGTCGATACCTGACATATGCTCCCTTCTTTTTCTGAACCAAGCCCTCAATTTCCTTAGTCATCCAGCATTCCCTACACCTACCAGCCTTCCCTTTCACCCTGACAGGAATATACTGTCTCTGGCCTATTGTTATCTCATTTCTGAAGGCTCTATCCTCCTATTCCTGCCCTCACTAGCTCGTAGCACCAGGAGTAATCCAGATATTACTACTCTCGAGGACCTCCTTTTTAAATTCCTGCCTAACTCTCTATATTCTCCTTTCAGAATCTCATCCTTTTCCCTTCCTATGTCGTTGGTTCCAATGTGGACAATGACCTCCTGCTGGCCCCTCTCCCCCGTGAGAACATTCCGCACCCTCTCTGAGACATCCTTGATCCTGGCACCAGGGAAACAACACACCATTCAGATTTTTCGCTGCTGGCCACAGAAACGTCTGTCTGTACTTTGGACTAGAGAGTCCTCTAACACAATTACTCTCTTGCAACCTGACGTACCCCTCATTGCATTAGAGCCAGTCTCAATACCAGAAACTTGGCTGTTCATGCTACATTCCCCTGAGAATCCATCAGCCCCTACATTTTCCAAAACAGCATACTTGTTTGAAATGGGGATAGCCATAGAGAACTCTTGCACTACCTGCCTACCTCTCTTACCCTTCCTGGAGTTAACCGCATCTATGTGACTGTATCTAAGACTTTTCCCTCTTCCTATAACTGCCGTCCATCACACCCCATTGCTCTTGTAAATTCCTCATTGCCTCTCACTCTCTAACCGATCCATTCGATCTGATAGGATTCACAACCAACGGTATTTATTGTAGATATAATCCTCAATAACCTGTAAGCTCTCCCTAAACTCCCACATCCGACAAGAAGAACATATCACTCTGCTAAAGACCATTTTTGCTTCTTCCAATCTGCAGATCCAGAAAATAACACTGTCTTATTCCTCTATAAAACACTTCCTCCAGGTTAAGTGAATACTTATGGCTTTTATTTTTAAGTTTAATCAAGAGACTTATTTCAATAAAACATATAATCAAGAAAGAACCCATTATACTCACTACTGCAGACTTACAGCAAGGCCACACTTAAAACTATTCACTTATCTGTTTCTGTGCTGTGATCTCTCCCAAACAGGTTCCTCCGAGATTAGTTGTGAACTTCAGTTTGTAATTTTCCCAGATGCACTCCGATGTCCAGTGATACATGAATTCAAACAGCAAAGGCAGTAACTGTGCAGGTTCACTGCTCTGTCAGTTAGCAGTGAGGGTTTATTTCTCTCTCTCTCTCTCTTTTGACAAGTTTTTATTAAAGTCAAAAGGTGTGGGGCTGGAAAAGCACAGCAGGTCAGACACCATCAGAGGAGCAAGAGAGTCGACATTTCGAGCATAGGCCCTTCATCAGGAATGAGGGGGTGGCCCAAGGGGGCCGAGAGATAAATGGTAGGGAGGTGGGGTTAGGGGGAATGTAGCTGGGAATGTGATAAGTAGATGGAGGTGGGGGGGGGGGGGGGGAGATGGTGATAGACTGGAGGGGAGGGTGGAAGGATAGGTGGGGTAGGAAGCTGGACAGGTCAAGAGGGCAGTGCTGAGTTGGAGGGTTGTATCTGGGATAAGGTGGGGGGAGCGCAGGGAGGTGAGGAAACTGATGAAAACGACATGGATCCCAGGGGGTTGGAGGGTTCCAAGGTGGAAGATGAGGCATTCTTCCTCCAGGCGTTGGGTGGTGAGGATCTGGCGATGGAGGAGGCCCAGGACTTGCATATCCTCGGCGGGATGGGAGGGGGAGTTGAAGTGTTCCGCCACGGGGCGGTGGGTTGGTTGGTGCAGGTGTCCCAGAGATGTTCCGTGAGTTGTCGTCCTGTCTCTCCAATGTAGAGGAGACCACATCGAGAGCAACAGACACAGCGGTGACAGACACACACATGAGTGACTGTAACTATTTACTCATGCACCGGTCTCTGCAAATTTGTTCCCATCCTTTAGTGACTACCACCAGGTGGAGCTCCCTGACTGGGGGCTGTTAACCTGGTTCAATCAGGGAGCCCTGGCTGACAGATATAAACAGGAGCGTCAGAGTGTCTGCTCACTCTGAGAGCTAATGCTGGGCAGCTGGGATTAGCATCGATGCTTTGCAGAACACTAAATGGGCCGAAGGGTCCATTCTGTGTCGTGTGACTCAAGTCAGCGTGTTAACCTTTGCCTGAGATGTTGGCAACAGCGAGAAAAGGCTGGCAAGGGGGTGGTCAGAGAGCAGCTGAGGAGGGAGAGACACACAGATAACGTTTTAGCTCAGACTCAGTGATAGAGGCCGGGGAGGGGGCGTTGGATAGGTGAAGGGGTACTGACCTGTTCTGAAGAAGGGTCACCGGCTCCCGAAATGTTAACACTGCTTTCTCTCAGCAGGAGCTGCCAGACCTGCTGAGTTTCTCCAGCCATCTCTGGGTTTGTTTTTTTTTTGGGTATTTCAGTGAGCCGGACGAGCGCGGCTCCGACAACACTCGAGAAGCTCGACACTGTCCGGGGTGGGGGTGGGCGCGCCAGACAAAGCAGCTCCCCTTTCCCTCCCCCCCCACCCGATCGTCACCCTCTCCCCCACCTCGCCCGCTGCAGCAAATCACCGACTGACAGCACCTTCCAAACCCACCACCTCTTACCCCCCCTTCTCCCCAACCCTGGGAAGGATGAGGGAGGGGGGCAGATGCGGGGTGGGGTGAGGGAGCACCACTGTCCACCCTCACCACCGCATCCCGATTAGGAAACGATACGGGCCGTTCCCTCACTGTCTCCGGAGTCAAAATCCCGGGATAACGAGCTGCCGGAGGAAGTGGTGGAGCCTGGTACACTTGCAACACTTAAAAGGCATCTGGAAGGAGATAAGAACAGGAAGGGTTTGGAGGGATATGGACCAAGCGCTGACAAATGGGGACTGGATTAGGTTGGGATATCTGGGTCAGCACGGGCGAGTTGGGCCGAAGGGTCTGTCCCCCCGCTGCGCCACTCTGTGATTCTGGGATCTCGGGGGGGAGGGATGCTGGAAGGAGCTGGGGAGGGATGGATGGATGGATGGGCTAAATTCTCTGCCTTGAAAGAAACCACCTTTCGCGAAAAAAAAACGCGAAACAGAGTGTTACAAGGGGACATAAATTTCAGGTGAAGGGTGGAAGGTAGAGGGGGGGATGTCAGGGGTAGGTTCTTTACCCAGAGAGTGGTGGGGGCATGGAATGCGCTGCCTGTGGGAGTGGCAGAGTCACAATCATTGGTGACCTTTAAGCGGCAATTGGATAGGGTACACGGATAGGGGCTTAAAGCTAGGACCAGTGTTCGGCACAACATGGTGGGCCGAAGGGCCTGTTCTGTGCTGTATTGTTCTACGTACTAAACAACGCAGCCGATCGATTTACCGAGAGCGCGCGGGCGAAACCGCAGCAAATTTCATTTTGGGAAAGTCACAGCAAATTTCGTTCAAAGGAAAATGTTGCCGGGGGGGTTGGGGGTGCGGCTGATTCCACTTCCCGATTGCTGGTTGAATTCAGGAACGAATTGCGATTTGAGACACAGCGCACACTTTATTTTCAATGAAAGTGAAATTAAGCGACAATCGATGGAAAGTCCTTTGAGGTACCAGAGAGAAGTTCGTCCCGCACCAACATGGGCCGGGTGCTGGCAAGTGGGTCTAGGTTAGTTAAAAATCCCACAACAACCAGGTTATAGTCCAACAGGTTTAATTGGATGCACTAGCTTTCAGAGCGACGCTCCTTCATCAGGTGATAGTTATCAGGTACTAGGGTTAGGGAGCGTCGCTACGAAAGCTAGTGTGCTTCCAATTAAACCTGTTGGACTATAACCTGGTTGTTGTGTGATTTTTAACTTTGTACACCCCAGTCCACCCCACCGGCGTCTCCAAATCGGGACTAGATTAGGTTGGGGTGTCTGGGCCAGCACGGACGAGTTGGGCCGAAGGGTCGGTTCCCTGTGCTGTATTCGGATAAAACCGCGACGTCCGTCTGAGCAGCTCTCCAACTCTCTCCCATCACGCTGCCGAGACGGAGAGTGAAAGCAATTCCAAACCCCCCCCCCCAAAAACAATGCCTGCCGGCCGGCTCCAAAGCGGTGGGGAGGTTTGCGGGGGATCGGGGGGAGGACGGGGTTAAAGGGCTGCTGCTCCTTCCCCACAGCGGGACCTGATGAGCAGTGAGTGTGTGCATGGCCGCGGGCGATGGACGACGAGGACGGTTAGGGTTGGGGTTGGAGCTGGGGTTGGGGGCGGGGGGAGGCTGGGGTTGGGGTTGGGGGCGAGTTGGGGTTGGGTTTGGGGGCGGGGTGGGGTTTGGGGTTAGGGTTGGGGGGTTGGAGTTGGGGCTGAGGTTGGATGTGGGGGTTGGAGTTGGGGGTAGGGTGGGGTCGGAGTTGGTAGGGTGGGGTTGGGGTTGGGGGAATAGGATTGGGGTTGGGTTGGGTTTTGCGCGGGGTAGGGGGTAGAGTTGGTTTGGGGGTTGGGGTTAGGGCTAGGGTTAGGATTGGGGTTAGGATTAGTGTGGGGGTGGGGATTGGGGTTAGGGTGGGGGTTGGGGCTGGGGGTAGGGTTAGGATGGGGTTGGGGTTAGGGTAGGGTTAGATTGGGGTTGGGGTTAGAGTTAGAGTTAGGGTTAGGGTGGGGTTGGGTTAGGTCTGAGATTGAGATTAGGGTGGGTTTGGGTTAGGTTTGGGATTGGGATTGGGGCTAGGGTTAGGGTGGGGTTGGGTTAGGTTTGGGATTGGGGTTGGGGTTAGGGTGGGGTTGGGTTAGGTTTGGGATTGGGGTTGGGGTTGGGGTTAGGTTTGGGATTGGGGTTAGGGTTAGGGTGGGTTGGGTTAGGTTTGGGATTGGGGTTAGGGTGGGGTTGGGTTAGGTTTGGGATTGGAGTTGGGGGTTAGGGTTAGGGTGGGGTTGGGTTTGGGGTTGGGTTTAGGGTTAGTGTGGGTTGGGTTAGGTTTGGGGTTGGGGGTTAGGGTTAGGGTTGGGGTTGGGGGTAGGGTTAGGGTTGCGGGTGGGGTTAGGGTTAGGGTTGGGGTTGGGTTAGGGTTAGGGTTGCGGGTAGGGTTGGGGTTAGGGTTGGGGTTGCGGGTGGGGTTGCGGGTAGGGTTGGGGTTAGGGTTGGGGTAGGGGTTAGGGTTGGGGTTGCGGGTAGGGTTGGGGATACAGTTAGGGTTGGGTTTGGTGGTTGGGGCTGGTGGTTAGGGTTAGGGTTAGGGTGTGGTTGGGGGTTAGGGCTGGCGTGGGTTTGGGGGTTAGGGTTAGGGCTGGGTTGGGTTAGGTTTGGGGTTGGGGTTAGGGTTGGGTTGAGTTAGGTTTGGGATTGGGGTTAGGGTTAGGTTTGGGTTTGGGGTTAGGGTAGGGTTAGGGTGGGGTTGGGTTAGGTTTGGGATTGGTGGTAGAGTTAGGATGGGGTTAGGGTTGGGGTTAGGGTTAGGGTGGGGTTGGGTTAGGTTTGGGTTTGGGATTGGGGGTTAGAGTTCGGGTGGGGTTGGGTTAGGTTTGGGATTGGGGTTGGGGTTAGGGTTAGGTTTGGGGTTAGGGTGGGGTTGTGTTAGGTTTGGGCTTGGGGTTGGGGTTAGGGTTAGGGTGGGGTTGGGTTAGGTTTGGGATTGGGTTGGGGTTAGGTTTGGGATTGTGGTTAGCGTTAGGGTGGCGGTGGGGTTAGGGTTAGGGGTAGGGTGGGGTTGGGTTAGGTTTGGGATTGGGGTTAGGGTTAGGTTTGGGGTTGGGGTTAGGGTTTAGGTTGGGGGTAGGGTTAGGGTTAGGGGGTAGGGTTAGGGTTGGGGTAGGGTTAGGATTGGGGTTTATGTTAGGGTTAGGGTTGGGGTTGGGATTGGGGTTAGGGATAGGGTTTATGTTAGGGTTAGGGTTTGGGATTGGGTTGGGGTTGGGGTTAGGGGTAGGGTTAGGGTTAGGGTTAAAGTTAGGGTTAGAGTTAGCCTTACGATAGGGTTATGGTTGGGGTTAGGGTTGGGGTTGGGGTTGTGATAGGGTTAGGGTTAGTTTGGGGTTGGGTTAGGTTGCGAATGGGATTAGGGTTAGGGTTAGGTTTGGGATTTGGTTGGGGTTAGGGTTAGGGTGGGGTTGGGGTTAGGGTTGGGGGTAGAGTTAGGGTTAGGGTGATGGTTGGGGATAGGGTTACTGTTGGGGTTAGGGTTGGGGGTTAGGGTTAGGGTTGAGGGTAGGGTTAGGGTTTGGCTTCAGGTTAGGGTTGGGGTTGGGGTTGGGATTTGGATTAGGGTTTGGGCTAGGGTTTGGGATTGGGATTGGGATTGGGGGTTAGGGTTAGGGTTAGGGTGAGGGTTAGGGTGAGGGATAGGGTTAGGGTTGGGGATAGGGTTAGGGTTGGGGTTGGGATTGGGATTAGGGTTAGGGAGAGGGTTTGGGTCAGGGTTAGGGTTTGGGTTTGCATTTGGGTTAGGGTTAGGGTTGGGGACTAGATTTAGGTTGGGGTTAGGGTTAGGAGCTGGGGGGTTGGTGCTGGGTTAGGGTTAGGGTTGGGATTAGGGTTGGGGTTAGTAGTTGGGGCTGGGGGTTAGGGTTAGGGTTAGAGTGTGGTTGGGTTCGGTTTGGGGTTGGGGTTAGGTTTCGGGTTGCGGTAGGGATAGGGTTAGGGTTAAGGTTAGGGTTAGGTTGGGATAGGGTTAGGGCTGTGGGTTAGGGTTAGGTTGGGGTTGGGGTTGGGATAGGGTTAGGTTGGGATAGGGTTAGGGTTAGGGTTGGGGTTGGGGTTAGGGGTAGAGTTAGGGTTAGGGTGAGGGTTGGGGGTAGGGTTATGGTTGGGGTTAGGGTTAGGGTTGGGGGTAGGTTTTGGGTTAGGGTTAGGGTTTGGGTTGGGGTTGGGGTTAGAGTTAGGGTTGGGATTTGGGTTAGGGTTGGGGTTTGGATTAGGTTAGGTTTGGGATTGGGGTTGGGGTTAGAGTTAGGGTTAGGTTGGGTTTGGGTTAGGTTTGGGATTGGGGTTGGTGGTTAGGGTTGGTGGTAGAGTTAGGGTTAGGGTAAGGGTTGGGGGTAGGGTTACGGTTGGGGTTAGGGTTAGGGTGGGGGTTGGGGTTCAGGTTGGGGGTAGGGTTAGGGTGAGGGTTGGGGTTAAGGTTGGGGGTTATGGTTAGGGTGGGGTTAGGGTTGGGGTTTATGTTAGGGTTAGGGTTTGGGTTGGGGTTGGGATTGGTGTTAGGGATAGGGTTTATGTTAGGGTTTGGGATTGGGTTGGGGTTGGGGTTAAAGTTAGGGTTAGAATTAGCCTTACGATAGGGTTGGGGTTAGGGTTGGGGGTTAGGGTTGGAGTTAGGGTTGGAGTTAGGGTTGGAGTTAGGGTTGGAGTTGTGATAGGGTTAGGGTTAGGGTTAGTTTGGGGTTTGGTTAGGTTTGGGATTGGGGTTAGGGTTAGGTATTGGATTGGGGTTAGGTTTGGGAATGGGATTAGGGTTAGGGTTAGGTTTGGGATTTGGTTGGGGTTAGGGTTAGGGTGGGGTTGGGTTAGATTTCGGATTGAGGTTGGTGGTTAGGGTTAGTGTGGGGGTTGGAGTTAGGGTTGGGGGTAGAGTTAGGGTCAGGGTGATGGTTGTGGATAGGGTTACTGTTGGGGTTAGGGTTAGGGTTGGGGTTAGGGTTAGGGTTGAGGGTAGGGTTTGGGTTGGGGTTGGGGGTTGGGATTGGGGTTAGGGATAGGGTTAGGGTTTGGGATTGGGGTTGGGGGTTAGGGTTAGGGATAGGTTAGGGTTGGGGATAGGGTTAGGGTTGGAGTTGGGATTGGGGTTCGGGATAGGGTTTGGGTCAGGGTTAGGGTTTGCGTATGGGTTAGGGTTAGGGTTGGGGACTAGGTTTAGGTTGGGGTTAGGGTTAGGAGCTGGGGGGTTGGTGCTGGGTTAGGGTTAGGGTTAGGGTTAGGGTTGGGGTTAGGATGGGGTGGGGTTGGTGGTTGGGGCTAGGGGTTAGGGTTAGGGTTAGGGTTGAGATTTGGGTTTGGGTTGGGGTCAGGGTTTGGGTTTGCATTTGGGTTGGGGTTGGAGTTAGGGTTAGGGTTAGGGTTAGCGTTTGGGTTTGGGTTAGGGACTAGGTTTAGATTGGGGTTAGGGTTAGGAGCGGGGGTGTTGGTGCTGGGTTAGGGTTAGCGTTGGGGTTAGGATGGGGTGGTGTTGGTAGTTGGGGCTGGGGGTTAGGGTTAGAGTGTGGTTGGGTTAGGTTTGGGATTGGGGTTGGGGTTAGGTTTGGGGTTGGGGTTGGGCTAGGGATAGGGTTAGGGTTAGGGTTAGGTAGGGATAGGGTTAGGGCTGTGGGTTAGGGTTAGGTTGGGGTTTGGGTTGGGACAGGGCTAGGTTGGGATAGGGATAGGGTTAGGGTTAGGTTGGGTTTAGGTTGGGGTTAGGGTTAGGTTTGGGATTGGGGTTAGGGTTAAGGTTCGCGTGGCGTTGGGTTAGGGTGGGGTTTGGGGTTAGGGTTGGGGGTAGAGTTAGGGTTAGGGTGCGGGTTGGGGGTAGGTTTATGGTTGGGGTTAGGGTTGAGGGTATGGTTAGGCTTAGGGTTTGGGTTAGGGTTAGGGTTTGGGTTGGGATTGGTGTTCAGGTTAGGGGCGATAGCGTTAGAGTTAGGGTTGGGGTTTGGGTTAGGTTTAGGGGCAGTAAGGTTAGGGTTAGGGTTGGGGTTGGGTTTAGGGTTGGAGTTTGGATTAGGGTTAGGGGCTGGGGTGTGGGGTTTGGGGGGCAGGGGTGGGTTGGGGGTTGGGGATTGGGGTTAGGGTTAAGGTTAGGTTAGGTTGGGGTTAGGGAAAAGGTTGGGATAGGGTTAGTGTTAAGGTTAGGGTTGGGGTTGGGGTTAGGGTTGGGGCTTGGATTAGGGTTAGGGGCGATAGGGTTAGGGTTAGGGTTGGGGTTTGTATTAGGGTTAGGGGCGATAGGGTTAGGGTTAGGGTTGGGGTTGGATTAGGGTTTGGGTTGGGGTTAAGGTTAGGGGCTGGGGTGTTGTGTTTGGGGGGCGGGGGCGGGTTGGGGGTTGGGGTTAGGATTAGGGTTAGGGTTAGGGTTAAGGTTAGGTTAGGTTGGGGTTAGGATAGGGTTAAGGTTAGGGTTAGGGTTAAGGTTAGGTTAGGTTGGAGTTGAAGTTAGGGTTAGGATTAGGATTAAGGTTAGGTTAGGTTGGAGTTGGGGTTGGGGTTAGGGTTAAGGTTGGGGTTGGGGTTAAGGTTAGGGTTGGGGTTGGGGTTGGGGTTGGGGTTGGGGTTAGGGGTTGGGGTTAGGGGTTGGGGTTAGGGGTTGGGGTTAGGGTTGGGGTTAGGGTTGGGGTTAGGGTTGGGGTTGGGGTGTGGGGTTTGGGTTAGGTTTGGGATTGGTGTTAGGATTAGGGTTAGGGTGGGGTTGGGGTTATGGTTAGGTTAGGTTTGGGATTGGGGTTAGGGTTAGGGTGGGGTTGCGTTAGGTTTGGGATTGGGGTTGGGGTTAGAGTTAGGGTGTGGTTGGGTTAGGTTTGGGATTGAGGTTAGGGTTAGGGTTAGGTTTGGGATTGGGGTTGGGGTTAGGGTTAGGTTGGGGTTTGGTTAGGTTTGGGATTGGGTTTGGGGTTAGGGTTATGGTTAGGGTTAGGGTGGGGTTGGGTTAGGTTTGGGATTGGGGTTAGGGTTAGGGTTAGGTTAGGTTTGGGATTGGGGTTAGGTTTGGGATTGGGGTTGGGTTAGGTTTGGGATTGGGGTTGGGGTTGGGGTTATGGTTAGGTTAGGTTTGGGATTGGGGTTGGGGTTAGAGTTAGGGTGGGGTTGGGTTAGGTTTGGGATTGGGGTTAGGGTTAGGGTTAGGGTTAGGTTAGGTTTGGGATTGGGGTTGGGGTTAGGTTTGGGATTGGGATTAGTCTTAGGTTTGGGATTTGGTTGGGGTTGGGGTTAGGGTGGGGTTGGGTTAGGTTTGGGATTGGGGTTGGTGGTTAGGGTTCGGGTGGGGGTTGGGGTTAGGGTTGGTGGTAGAGTTAGGGTTAAGGTGAGGGTTGGGGGTAGATTTACGGTTGGGGTTAGGGTTGGGGGTTAGGGTTGAGGGTAGGGTTAGGGTTGGGGGTTGGGATTGGGGTTAGGGATAGGGTTAGTCTTTGGGATAGGGTTAGGATTAGGGTTTGGGTTTGGAGTTGGGACTGGGTTAGGGTTTGGGTCGAGATAGGGTTAGGGTTAGGGTTAAGGTTAGGGGCTGGGGTGTGGAGTTTAGGGGGCGGGGGCGGGTTGGGGGTTGGGGTTAGGGTTAGGGTTAAGGTTAGGTTGGGGTTGGGGTTAGGATTAGGGTTCGGATAGGGTTAGGGTTGGGATAGGGTTAGGGTTAGGGTTGGGATTAGGGTTAGAGTTAGGGTTGGGGTTGGGGTGAGGGTTAGGGGCGATAAGGTTAGGGTTAGGGTTAGGGTTGGGGTTTGGATTAGGGTTAGGGTTGGGGTTTGGGTTAGGTTTAGGGGCAATAAGGTTAGGGTTAGGGTTGGGGTTGGGGTTAGGTTTGGGGTTTGGGTAGGAGTTGGGACTGGGTTAGGGTTTGGGTTGAGATAGGGTTAGGGTTAGAGTTAAGGTTAGGGGCTGGGGTGTGGGGTTTAGGGGGCGGGGGTGGGTTGGGGGTTGTGGTTAGGGTTAAGGTTAGGTTGGGGTTGGGGTTAGGGTTAATGTTTGTTTAGGTTGGGGTTGGGGTTAGGGTTGGGACAGGGCTAGGTTGGGATCGGGATAGGGTTAGGGTTAGGTTGGGTTTAGGTTGGGGTTAGGGTTAGGTTTGGGATTGGGGTTAGGGTTAAGGTTCGCGTGGGGTTGGGTTAGGTTTGGGGTTGGGGTTGGGGTTAGGGTTGGGGGTAGAGTTAGAGTAAGGGTGAGAGTTGGGGGTAGGTTTATGGTTGGGGTTAGGGTTGAGGGTAGGGTTAGGCTTAGGGTTTGGATTAGGGTTAGGGTTTGGGTTCGGGTTAGGGTTGGAGTTGGGATTTGGGTTAGGGTTGGGGTTTGGATTAGGGTTTGGGTTAGGGTTGGGAGTGGGGTTAGGGTTAGGGTTTGGGTTAGGGTTGGGGTTAGAGTTAGAGTTTGGCTTTGGGTTAGGGCTGTGGGTTAGGGTTAGGTTGGGGTTGGGGTTGGGATAGGGTTAGGTTGGGATAGGGATAGGGAGAGGGTTAGGGTTAGCTTGGGTTTAGGTTGGGGTTAGGGTTAGGTTTGGGATTGGGGTTAGGGTTAAGGTTCACGTGGGGTTGGGTTAGGTTTGGGTTTGGGGTTAGGGTGGGTTTGGGTTAGGTTTGGGATTGGGGTTGGGGTTAGGGTGGGGTTGGGTTAGGTTTGGGATTGGTGTTAGGGTTAGGATTAGGGATAGGGTGGGGTTGGGTAAGGTTTGGGATTGGGGTCATGGTTAGGGTTAGGGTTAGGGTTAGGGTTAGGGTTAGGGTTAGGGTTAGGGTTAGGGTTAGGGTTAGGGTGGGGTTGGGTTAGGTTTGGAATTGGGGTTGGGTTGGGTTAGGTTTGGGATTGGGGTTAGGGTTAAGGTGGGGTTAGGTTAGGTTTGGGATTAGGGTTGGGGTTGGAGTTAGGGTTAGGGTGGGGTTGGGTTAGGTTTGAGTTTGGGATTGGGGTTGCGTTTAGGGTTAGGGTGGGGTTGGGTTAGGTTTGGGATTGGAGTTGGGGTTAGTGTTAGGTTTGGGATTGGGTTTGGGGTTAGAGTTAGGGTGGGGTTGGGTTAGGTTTGGGATTGAGGTTAGGGTTAGGTTTGGGTTTGGGGTTTGGGTTAGGGTTAGGTTGGGGTTTGGTTAGGTTTGGGATTGGGGTTGGGGTTGGGGTTAGGGTTAGCGTGTGGTTGGGTTAGGTTTGGGATTGTGGTTGGGGTTAGGGTTATGGTTAGGGTTAGGTGGGGTTGGGTTAGGTTTGGGATTGGGGTTAGGGTTAGGTTAGGTTTGGGTTAGGGTTAGGGTTAGAGTTGGGGTTTGGGTTAGTGTTAGGGGCGATAGGGTTAGGGTTAGGGTTTGGATTAGGATTAGGGTTGGGGTTTGGGTTAGGTTTAGGGGCAATAAGGTTAGGGTTAGGGTTGGGGTTGGGGTTTGGATTAGGGTTAGGGGCTGGGGTGTGGGGTTTGGGGGCGGGGGTGGGTTGGGGTTAGGGTTAAGGTTAGGTTAGGTTAGGGTTGGGGTTAGGGTTAGGGAAAAGGTTGGGATAGGGTTAGTGTTAGGGTTAGGGTTAGGGTTGGGGTTGGGGTTAGAGTTGGGGCGATAGGGTTAGGGTTGGGGTTTGTATTAAGGTTAGGGTTGGGGTTAGGGTTAGGGGCGATAGGGCTAGGGTTAGGGTTGGATTAGGGTTTGGGTTAGGGTTAAGGTTAGGGGCTCGGGTGTGGGGTTTGGGTGGCGGGGACGGGTTGGGGTTAGGATTAGGGTTAGGGTTAAGGTTAGGTTAGGTTAGGATAGGGTTAGGGTTAAGGTTAGGTTAGGTTGGAGTTGAGGTTAGTGTTAGGGTTAGGATTAAGGTTAGGTTAGGTTGGGGTTGGGGTTGGGGTTAGGGTTAGGTTGGGGTTAAGGTTAGGGGCTGGGGTGTGAGGTTTGGGGGCGGGGCGGGTTGGGGATTGGGGTTAGGGTTAGGGTTAAGGTTAGGTTGGGGTTAGGGTTAGGGTTGAGATAGGGTTAGGGTTAGAGTTAAGGGCTGGGGTGTGGGGGCGGGTTGGGGTTGGGGTTAGGGTTAAGGTTAGGTTGGGTTAGGGTTAGGGTTAAGGTTTGGTTAGGGTTGGGTTTGGGGTTAGGATTAGGGTTAGTGTTGGGATAGGGTTAGGGTTAGGGACTGGGGTGGGGGTGAGGGTTGGGGGTTGGGGTTAGGGTTAGGGTTAGGGGCTAGGGTGGGGGTGAGGGTTGGGGGTTAGGGTTAGGGGCTGGGGTGGGGGTGGGGGTGAGGGTGGGGGTGAGGGTTGGGGGTTAGGGTTAGGGTTGGGGGTTTGGGTCAGGGTTAGGGGCAGAGGTGGGGGTGAGGGTTGGGGTTAGGGTTGGGATAGGGTTAGGGGCGATAGGGTTAGGGTCGATAGGGTTAGGGTTAGAGTTAGGGTTAGGGGCTGGGGTGGGGGTGAGGGTTGGGGGTTAGGGTTAGGGGCTGGGATAGGGTTAGAGTTAGGGGCTGGGGTGGGGGTTAGGGTTGGGGTGAGGGTTGGGGGTTAAGGTTAGGGGCTGGGATAGGGTTAGGGTCGATAGGGTTAGGGTTAGAGTTAGGGTTAGGGTCGATAGGGATAGGGTGAGAGTGAGGGTGAGGGGTTAGGGGTTAGGGTTAGGGTGTGTGTTGGAGTGGGGGTGGGGGATGGGTGAGGGTGAGGGTTAGGGTGGTTAGGGTTAGGGTGGTTAGGGTTAGGGTTAGGGTGTGTGGTTGGGGTGGGGGTGAGGGTTGGGGGTTAGGGGTTAGGGTTAAGGTGGGGTTAGGTTAGGTTTGGGATTAGGGTTGGGGTTGGGGTTAGGGTTAGGGTGGGGTTGGGTTAGGTTTGAGTTTGGGATTGGGGTTGGGTTTAGGGTTAGGGTGGGGTTGGGTTAGGTTTGGGATTGGAGTTGGGGTTAGTGTTAGGTTTGGGATTGGGTTTGGGGTTAGAGTTAGGGTGGGGTTGGGTTAGGTTTGGGATTGAGGTTAGGGTTAGGTTTGGGATTGGGGTTTGGGTTAGGGTTAGGTTGGGGTTTGGTTAGGTTTGGGATTGGGGTTGGGGTTGGGGTTAGGGTTAGCGTGTGGTTGGGTTAGGTTTGGGATTGTGGTTGGGGTTAGGGTTATGGTTAGGGTTAGGGTTGGGTTGGGTTAGGTTTGGGATTGGGGTTAGGGTTAGGTTAGGTTTGGGTTAGGGTTAGGGTTAGAGTTGGGGTTTGGGTTAGTGTTAGGGGCGATAGGGTTAGGGTTAGGGTTTGGATTAGGATTAGGGTTGGGGTTTGGGTTAGGTTTAGGGGCAATAAGGTTAGGGTTAGGGTTGGGGTTGGGGTTTGGATTAGGGTTAGGGGCTGGGGTGTGGGATTTGGGGGCGGGGGTGGGTTGGGGTTAGGGTTAAGGTTAGGTTATGTTAGGGTTGGGGTTAGGGTTAGGGAAAAGGTTGGGATAGGGTTAGTGTTAGGGTTAGGGTTAGGGTTGGGGTTGGGGTTAGAGTTGGGGCGATAGGGTTAGGGTTTGTATTAAGGTTAGGGTTGGGGTTAGGGTTAGGGGCGATAGGGCTAGGGTTAGGGTTGGATTAGGGTTTGGGTTAGGGTTAAGGTTAGGGGCTCGGGTGTGGGGTTTGGGTGGCGGGGACGGGTTGGGGTTAGGATTAGGGTTAGGGTTAAGGTTAGGTTAGGTTAGGATAGGGTTAGGGTTAAGGTTAGGTTAGGTTGGAGTTGAGGTTAGTGTTAGGGTTAGGATTAAGGTTAGGTTAGGTTGGGGTTGGGGTTGGGGTTAGGGTTAGGTTGGGGTTAAGGTTAGGGGCTGGGGTGTGAGGTTTGGGGGCGGGGCGGGTTGGGGATTGGGGTTAGGGTTAGGGTTAAGGTTAGGTTGGGGTTAGGGTTAGGGTTGAGATAGGGTTAGGGTTAGGGTTAAGGGCTGGGGTGTGGGGGCGGGTTGGGGTTGGGGTTAGGGTTAAGGTTAGGTTGGGTTAGGGTTAGGGTTAAGGTTTGGTTAGGGTTGGGTTTGGGGTTAGGATTAGGGTTAGTGTTGGGATAGGGTTAGGGTTAGGGACTGGGGTGGGGGTGAGGGTTGGGGGTTGGGGTTAGGGTTAGGGGCTAGGGTGGGGGTGAGGGTTGGGGTTAGGGTTAGGGGCTGGGGTGGGGTGAGGGTGGGGGTGAGGGTTGGGGGTTAGGGTTAGGGTTGGGGGTTTGGGTTAGGGTTAGGGGCAGAGGTGGGGGTGAGGGTTGGGGTTAGGGTTGGGATAGGGTTAGGGGCGATAGGGTTAGGGTCGATAGGGTTAGGGTTAGAGTTAGGGTTAGGGGCTGGGGTGGGGGTGAGGGTTGGGGGTTAGGGTTAGGGGCTGGGATAGGGTTAGAGTTAGGGGCTGGGGTGGGGGTTAGGGTTGGGGTGAGGGTTGGGGGTTAAGGTTAGGGGCTGGGATAGGGTTAGGGTCGATAGGGTTAGGGTTAGAGTTAGGGTTAGGGTCGATAGGGATAGGGTGAGAGTGAGGGTGAGGGGTTAGGGGTTAGGGTTAGGGTGTGTGTTGGAGTGGGGGTGGGGGATGGGTGAGGGTGAGGGTTAGGGTGGTTAGGGTTAGGGTGGTTAGGGTTAGGGTTAGGGTGTGTGGTTGGGGTGGGGGTGAGGGTTGGGGGTTAGGGGTTAGGGTTAAGGTGGGGTTAGGTTAGGTTTGGGATTAGGGTTGGGGTTGGGGTTAGGGTTAGGGTGGGGTTGGGTTAGGTTTGAGTTTGGGATTGGGGTTGGGTTTAGGGTTAGGGTGGGGTTGGGTTAGGTTTGGGATTGGAGTTGGGGTTAGTGTTAGGTTTGGGATTGGGTTTGGGGTTAGAGTTAGGGTGGGGTTGGGTTAGGTTTGGGATTGAGGTTAGGGTTAGGTTTGGGATTGGGGTTTGGGTTAGGGTTAGGTTGGGGTTTGGTTAGGTTTGGGATTGGGGTTGGGGTTGGGGTTAGGGTTAGCGTGTGGTTGGGTTAGGTTTGGGATTGTGGTTGGGGTTAGGTTTGGGATTGGGGTTTGGGTTAGGGTTAGGTTGGGGTTTGCTTAGGTTTGGGATTGGGGTTGGGGTTGGGGTTAGGGTTAGCGTGTGGTTGGGTTAGGTTTGGGATTGTGGTTGGGGTTAGGGTTATGGTTAGGGTTAGGGTTGGGTTGGGTTAGGTTTGGGATTGGGGTTAGGGTTAGGTTAGGTTTGGGTTAGGGTTAGGGTTAGGGTTGGGGTTGGGGTTTGGATTAGGGTTAGGGGCTGGGGTGTGGGGTTTGGGGGCGGGGGTGGGTTGGGGTTAGGGTTAAGGTTAGGTTAGGTTAGGTTTGGGGTTAGGGTTAGGGAAAAGGTTGGGATAGGGTTAGTGTTAGGGTTAGGGTTAGGGTTGGGGTTGGGGTTAGAGTTGGGGCGATAGGGTTAGGGTTGGGGTTTGTATTAAGGTTAGGGTTGGGGTTAGGGTTAGGGGCGATAGGGCTAGGGTTAGGGTTGGATTAGGGTTTGGGTTAGGGTTAAGGTTAGGGGCTCGGGTGTGGGGTTTGGGTGGCGGGGACGGGTTGGGGTTAGGATTAGGGTTAGGGTTAAGGTTAGGTTAGGTTAGGATAGGGTTAGGGTTAAGGTTAGGTTAGGTTGGAGTTGAGGTTAGTGTTAGGGTTAGGATTAAGGTTAGGTTAGGTTGGGGTTGGGGTTGGGGTTAGGGTTAGGTTGGGGTTAAGGTTAGGGGCTGGGGTGTGAGGTTTGGGGGCGGGGCGGGTTGGGGATTGGGGTTAGGGTTAGGGTTAAGGTTAGGTTGGGGTTAGGGTTAGGGTTGAGATAGGGTTAGGGTTAGGGTTAAGGGCTGGGGTGTGGGGGCGGGTTGGGGTTGGGGTTAGGGTTAAGGTTAGGTTGGGTTAGGGTTAGGGTTAAGGTTTGGTTAGGGTTGGGTTTGGGGTTAGGATTAGGGTTAGTGTTGGGATAGGGTTAGGGTTAGGGACTGGGGGGTGGGGGTGAGGGTTGGGGGTTGGGGTTAGGGTTAGGGTTAGGGGCTAGGGTGGGGGTGAGGGTTGGGGGTTAGGGTTAGGGGCTGGGGTGGGGGTGGGGGGTTGAGGGTGGGGGTGAGGGTTGGGGGTTAGGGTTAGGGTTGTGGGTTTGGGTTAGGGTTAGGGGCAGAGGTGGGGGTGAGGGTTGGGGTTAGGGTTGGGATAGGGTTAGGGGCGATAGGGTTAGGGTCGATAGGGTTAGGGTTAGAGTTAGGGTTAGGGGCTGGGGTGGGGGTGAGGGTTGGGGGTTAGGGTTAGGGGCTGGGATAGGGTTAGGGTTAGAGTTAGGGGCTGGGGTGGGGGTTAGCGTTGGGGTGAGGGTTGGGGGTTAAGGTTAGGGGCTGGGATAGGGTTAGGGTCGATAGGGTTAGGGTTAGAGTTAGGGTTAGGGTTAGGGTCGATAGGGATAGGGTGAGAGTGAGGGTGAGGGTTAGGGTGTGTGTTGGAGTGGGGGTGGGGGATGGGTGAGGGTGAGGGTTAGGGTGGTTAGGGTTAGGGTGGTTAGGGTTAGGGTTAGGGTGTGTGGTTGGGTGTGGGGGGGGTGAGGGTTGGGGGTTAGGGGTTAGGGTTAAGGTGGGGTTACGTTAGGTTTGGGATTAGGGTTGGGGTTGGGGTTAGGGTTAGGGTGGGGTTGGGTTAGGTTTGAGTTTGGGATTGGGGTTGGGTTTAGGGTTAGGGTGGGGTTGGGTTAGGTTTGGGATTGGAGTTGGGGTTAGTGTTAGGTTTGGGATTGGGTTTGGGGTTAGAGTTAGGGTGGGGTTGGGTTAGGTTTGGGATTGAGGTTAGGGTTAGGTTTGGGATTGGGGTTTGGGTTAGGGTTAGGTTGGGGTTTGGTTAGGTTTGGGATTGGGGTTGGGGTTGGGGTTAGGGTTAGCGTGTGGTTGGGTTAGGTTTGGGATTGTGGTTGGGGTTAGGGTTATGGTTAGGGTTAGGGTTGAGTTGGGTTAGGTTTGGGATTGGGGTTAGGGTTAGGTTAGGTTTGGGTTAGGGTTAGGGTTAGAGTTGGGGTTTGGGTTAGTGTTAGGGGCGATAGGGTTAGGGTTAGGGTTTGGATTAGGATTAGGGTTGGGGTTTGGGTTAGGTTTAGGGGCAATAAGGTTAGGGTTAGGGTTGGGGTTGGGGTTTGGATTAGGGTTAGGGGCTGGGGTGTGGGGTTTGGGGGCGGGGGTGGGTTGGGGTTAGGGTTAAGGTTAGGTTAGGTTAGGGTTGGGGTTAGGGTTAGGGAAAAGGTTGGGATAGGGTTAGTGTTAGGGTTAGGGTTAGGGTTGGGGTTGGGGTTAGAGTTGGGGCGATAGGGTTAGGGTTGGGGTTTGTATTAAGGTTAGGGTTAGGGGCGATAGGGCTAGGGTTAGGGTTGGATTAGGGTTTGGGT